>NC_053025.1:481420197-481606483 GCF_003073215.2 Triticum urartu
CTAAGCACTTCTCCCATTGCAAGAAAGATCAATCTAGTAGGCCAAACCAAACTGATAATTCGAAGAGACTTGCAAAGATAACCAATCATACATAAAAGAATTCAGAGAAGATTCAAATATTGTTCATAGATAAACTTGATCATAAACCCACAATTCATCGATCTCAACAAACACACCACAAAAGAAGATTACATCGAAATAGATCTCCACAAGAGAGGGGGAGAACTTTGTATTGAGATCCAAAAAGAGAGAAGAAGCCATCTAGCTAATAACTATGGACCCATAGGTCTGAAGTAAACTACTCACACTTCATCGGAGAGACTATGGTGTTGATGTAGAAGCCCTCCGTGATCGATACCCCCTCTGGCGGAGCTTCGGAAAAGGCCCCAAGATGGGATCTCGTGGATACAGAAAGTTACGGCGGTGGAATTAGGGTTTTGGCTCCGTATCTGGTAGTTTGGGGGTACGTAGGTATATATAGGAGGAAGGAGTACGTCGGTGGAGCAACGTGGGCCCCATGAGGGTGGAGGGCGCGCCTGGGGGGTAGGCGCGCCCCCTACCTCGTGCCTTCCTTGTTGTTTGCTTGACGTAAGGTCCAAGTCCTCTGGATCATGTTCGTTCCAAAAATCACGTTCCCGAAGGTTTCATTCCGTTTGGACTCCGTTTGATATTCTTTTTCTGCGAAACCCTAAAATAGGCAAAAAATAGCAATTCTGGGCTGGGCCTCCGGTTAATAGGCTAGTCCCAAAAATAATATAAAAGTGTATAATAAAGCCCAATAATGTCCAAAACAGGATATAATATAGCGTGGAACAATAAAAAATTATAGATACGTTGGAGACGTATCAAGCATCCCCAATCTTAATTCCTGCTCGTCCTCGAGTAGGTAAATGATAAAAACAGAATTTTTGATGTGGAATGCTACTTGGCATAATTTCAATGTAATGCTCTTAATTGTGGTATGAATATTCAGATCCGAAAGATTCAAGACAAAAGTTTAATATTGACATAGAAATAATAATACTTCAAGCATACTAACTAAGCAATTATGTCTCTTCAAAATAACATGGCCAAAGAAAGTTATCCCTACAAAATCATATAGTCTGGCTATGCTCCATCTTCACCACACAAAGTATTCAAATCATGCACAACCCCGATGACAAGCCAAGCAATTGTTTCATACTTTTAGTGTTCTCAAACTTTTTCAATCTTCACACAATACATGAGCGTGAGCCATGGACATAGCACTATTGGTGAAATAGAATGGTGGTTGTGGAGAAGACAAAAAGGGAGAAGATAGTCTCACATCAACTAGGCGTATCAACGGGCTATGGAGATGCCCATCAATAGATATCAATGTGAGTGAGTAGGGATTGCCATGCATCGGATGCACTAGAGCTATAAGTATATGAAAGCTCAACAAAAAGAAACTAAGTGGGTGTGCATCCAACTTGCTTGCTCATGAAGACCTAGGGCATTTGAGGAAACCCATCGTTGTAATATACAAGGCAAGTTCTATAATGAAAAATTCCCACTAGTATATGAAAGTGATAGCATAGGAGACTCTCTATCATGAAGATCATGGTGCTACTTTGAAGCACATGTGGAAAAAAGGATAGTAGTATTGCCCCTTTTTATTTTTTATTTTGGGGCCTTCTTATTTTTTATTTGGCCTTTCTTTTTTTAATTGGGACAATACTCTATGAATGATGATCATCACACTTCTATTTATTTACAACTCAATGATTACAACTCGATACTAGAACAAAGTATGACTCTATATGAATGCCTCCGGCGGTGTACCGGGATAGCAATGATGCATGAGTGACTTATATGAAAGAGTTATGAACGGTGGCTTTGCCACAACTAAAATGTCAACTACACGATCATGCGAAGCAATATGACAATGATGGAGCGTGTCATAGTAAACGGAACGATGGAAAGTTGCATGACAATATATCTCGAAATGGCTATGGAAATGCCATGATAGGTAGGTATGGTGGCTGTTTTAAGGAAGGTATATGGTGGGTTTATGATACCGGCGAAAGGTGCGCGGTATTAGAGAGGCTAGCAATGGTGGAAGGGTGAGAGTGCGTATAATCCATGGACTCAACATTAGTCATAAAGAACTCACATACTTATTGCAAAAATCTATTAGTTATCGAAGCAAAGTACTACGCACATGCTCCTAGGGGGATAGATTTGTAGGAAAAGACCATCGCTCGTCCCCGACCGCCACTCATAAGGAAGACAATAAATACATCATGCTCCGACTTATTAACATAACGGTTCACCATACGTGCATGCTATGAGAATCACAAACTTCAACACAAGCTTTTGTCAAATTCACAACTACTCAACTAGCACGACTCTAATATCACAATCTCCATATCTCAAAACAATTATCAAGTTTCAAACTTCTCATAGTATTCAACACACTCATAAGCAAATTTTATTATTAATCTTGAATGCCTAACATAATTAAAGCAAATTGCCATGCTGTTTTGTAGGACTCTCAAAATAATCTAAGTGAAGCATGAGAGAACAATGGTTTATATAAAACAAATCTACTAACGTGCTCTAAAAGATATAAGTGAAGCACTAGAGCAAAAACTATATAACTCAAAAGATATAAGTGAAGCACATAGAGTATTCTAACAATTTCCAAATCATGAGTGTCTCTCTCAAAAAGGTGTGCGCAGCAATGATGATTGTGGAAAACTAACAAATAAAGACTCAAATAATACAAGACGCTCCAAGCAAAACACATATCAAGTGGTAAATAAAAATATAGCTCCAAGTAAAGTTACCGATAGAAGTAGACGAAAGAGGGGATGCCTTCCGGGGCATCCCCAAGCTTTGGCTTTTAGGTGTCCTTAGATTATCTTGGGGGTGCCATGGGCATCCCCAATCTTAGGCTCTTGCCACTCCTTGTTCCATAATCCATCAAATCTTTACCCAAAACTTGAAAACTTCACAACACAAAACTTAAAGTAGAAAATCTCGTGAGCTCTGTTAGCGAAAGAAAACAAAACACCACTTCAAGATACTGTAATGAACTCATTCTTTATTTATATGGGTGTTAAACCTACTGTATTCCAACTTCTCTATGGTTTATAAACTATTTTACTAGCCATAGATTCATCAAAATAAGCAAACAACACATGGAAAACAGAATCTGTCAAAAACAGAACAGTCTGTATTAATCTGTAGCTAACGCAACATCTGGAACCCCTAAAATTCTAAAATAAATTGCTGGACGTGAGGAATTTATCTATTAATCATCTTCAAAAAGAATTAACTAAATTGCACTTTCCAAATAAAAATGGCAGCATTTCTCGTGAGCGCTAAAGTTTCTGTTTTTTACAGCAAGATTAAAAAGACTTTCCCCAAGTCTTCCCAACGGTTCTACTTGGCACAAACACTAATTAAACACAAAAAACACAACCAAAACAGAGGCTAGATAGATTATTTATTACTAAACAGGAGCAAAAATCAAGGAATAAAAATAAAATTGGGTTGCCTCCCGACAAGCGCTATCGTTTAACGCCCCTAGCTAGGCATAAAAGCGAGGATAGATCTAGGTAATATCATCTTGGGTCTTTAATTTTTTTGCGGAGTTATGCTCGAATCCGGGAGGTTCCTTATGTTTCCCTTCATATTAGGAAATTTTGAGATCTAAAGAATCCAAACGCTTATTGCAAAGGGTAATCAACATATTCATGCGGTGGAGATTCCCGCTAACACTCTTAAGAGGTTCAAGAGATTTTTGTAAAATCTTGGTTACTTCGCAAATTTTCTCGAAAACTTGCGTTTCTTCTTGGGTATGATGATGCCCCTTTTGTTGGGGGTAGTGTTCCCACTATACCCTCTATAATTTCATGTGCAATACTGGGATCAATTTCAATAAAATTGCCTTTGGCAACACAATCCAAGAGTTGTCTATGAGACAAGTTCAATCCAACATAAAAGTTGCGAATCAGAATTCTAAAATTCACCTCTAGGGTGCAATTACGATAAAACCCCGTCATTCTAAACCAAGCATCTTTTAATTTTTCTCCTTGTCTTTGTTTGAAGTGAAGAACCTCAAACTCGGGAGACAAAGGGGAAGCTAGGGGACTAGCCATAAAGACAACCAAGCAATCCGACACACAAGCAAACAATAAACGGGCAAAAAGAGGCGAATAGAGAAAGAGAGGGGGGATGGAGAGAGAGAGGGCGAATAAAACGGCAAGGGTGAAGCGGGGGAGAGGAAAGTGGGAGGCAAATGGCAAATAATGTAATGTGGGAGATAAGGGTTTGTGATGGGTACTTGGTGTGTTGACTTTTGCGTAGACTCCCCGGCAACAGCGCCAGAAATCCTTCTTGCTACCTCTTGAGCATTGCGTTGGTTTTCCCTTGAAGAGGAAAGGGTGATGTAGCAGAGCAGCGTAAGTATTTCCCTCAGTTTTTGAGAACCAAGGTATCAATCCAGTAGGAGGCCACACACGAGTCCCTCACACCTATACGAACAAATAAACTCCTCACGACCAATGTGATAAAGGGGTTGTCAATCCCTTCACGGTCACCTACAAGAGTGAGATCTGATAGATATGATAAGATAATATTTTTGGTATTTTTATGATAAAGAGAAATAAAGATGCAAGTAAAATAAATGACAAAGGAAATAACTAAGTATTGGAAGATTAATATGATGGAAAATAGACCCGAGGGCCATAGGTTTCACTAGAGGCTTCTCTCAAGAGCATAAGTATTACGGTGGGTGAACAAATTACTGTTGAGCAATTGACAGAATTGAGCATAGTTATGAGAATATCTAGGTATGATCATGTATATAGGCATCACGTCCGAGACAAGTAGACTGACTCCTGCCTGCATCTACTACTATTATTACACACATCGACCGCTATCCAGCATGCATCTAGAGTATTAAGTTCAAGAGAATAGAGTAACGCTTTAAACAAGATGACATGATGTAGAGGGATAAACTCATGCAATATGATACAAACCCCATCTTGTTATCCTCGATGGCAACAATACAATACGTGCCTTGCTGCCCCTACTGTCACTGGGAAAGGACACCGCAAGATTGAACCCAAAGCTAAGCACTTCTCCCATTGCAAGAAAGATCAATCTAGTAGGCCAAACCAAACTGATAATTCGAAGAGACTTGCAAAGATAACCAATAATGCATAAAAGAATTCAGAGAAGATTCAAATATTGTTCATAGATAAACTTGATCATAAACCCACAATTCATCGATCTCAACAAACACACCGCAAAAGAATATTACATCGAATAGATCTCCACAAGAGAGGGGGAGAACTTTGTATTGAGATCCAAAAAGAGAGAAGAAGCCACCTAGCTAATAACTATGGACCCGTAGGTCTGAAGTAAACTACTCACACTTCATCGGAGAGGCTATGGTGTTGATGTAGAAGCCATCTGTGATCGATACCCCTTTCGGCGGAGCTCCGGAAAAGGCCCCAAGATAGGATCTCGTGGATACAGAAAGTTACAATGGTGGAATTAGGGTTTTGGCTCCGTATCTGGTAGTTTGGGGGTACGTAGGTATATATATAGGAGGAAGGAGTATGTCGGTGGAGCAACGTGGGCCCCATGAGGGTGGAGGGCGCCCTTGGGGGGGGTAGGCGCACCCACTACCTCGTGCCTTCCTCGTTGATTGCTTGATGTAGGGTCCAAGTCCTCTGGATCATGTTTGTTCCAAAAATTACGTTCCCGAAGGTTTCATTCCGTTTGGACTCCGTTTGATATTCTTTTTCTGCGAAACCCTAAAATAGGCCAAAAAACAATTCTGGGCTGGGCCTCCGGTTAATAGGTTAGTCCCAAAAATAATATAAAAGTTTATAATAAAGCCCAATAATGTCCAAAACAGGATATAATATAGCATGGAACAATAAAAAATTATAGATACGTTGGAGACGTATCAGCAAGCACCTCGTCGTCGAACACCCCCCTAGGCGGGCGCCCTGGTGCTCGCCGTCCATGGGAGGTGGACGAACAGGTCGTCGCTCACCTTCAGGTACTTGCCCCAGCTAGAGGCGACGGAGGAGGAAGGATGGTCGTCAACCACCTCCTCCTCGGCAGCGGCCTTGCCCACCTCCCCGGCAGGGCCCTTGCCGGCCTCCTCGGTAGCGGCCTCGCCAGTTTCCCCGGCAGGCCCCTTGGCGGCGTCATCAGCAGCACCCTTGGCGGTCTCCTCAGCGGTGATCTTGTCGGCCTCGGCCGTAGCATCCCTGGCAACCTCCTCAATGACGGTGTCCACGTCCTCCCGGTCCGCCGAGGAAGGATTTGGATACCGAGAAGGGGAATGAGGCAAAGTCAAGACCAAAATTCTAAAGAAGAAAACGAGCGGGGACAGAAGGCAAATGGCTCACCGTGCCAGGCTGGGAAGAAGTGGCCCCCTCCCCACCAACATTTGGTGCCGGGACGGAGGCGCCGGCGCCCGGGTTCGCCTCCTCCTCCTCCTCCGTGTGCACGGGCTCGGTGCTTGGCGCCCTTGCCGGGGACGCCCCTCGGGGCGGCGTGGTTGATGGGGGCGGCATGTTGGGGGTAGCCCTTAGTGGCTCCTCCTGCTACCGTCCTCCTCCTGCAACCACGACAAGGTCAGCACCAAGAGATCGTGCCCCAGCACACGTCGATGGGGAGCGAGTGATGAACGCACGCTGGGGGCTGCGCCGGGGCTGCTATCCATGCTGCTCTCCACCACCAGCGGTGTACTCGAGGTGCCCGCCGGGGGATGGCCGCCCGTCGAGGCCCTGGCCCTCTTCGCCACCCTCTGGGCCAGCATCTCCATATCCTTGCGAAGATGAAGACAAGTCAAGAAAAGCGGCATGGTCTGAGGGGACGGAGATGACAAAAGACAAGATACTTACTCATCCTCCACCTCCTCTTCCATTGCCTTCCTCTTCCTCCTCGGGCTAAGAGACCCAAAGTCGAAGATGACCTCTGTGTCGTCTCCTGCGGGAGGAGGGGAAGCGGGTGGAGTCCGAGGACGCTTGGACAAAGAAGAGGCGGTCGCTTTCTTCTTCGCCACCGTAGTCTTCACCGCCTTCCTCGCCGCCACGACCCTCGTCTGGCACACGGACGCCTCCTGGGTTTGTTGCAGTTGCGCGGCCCTGCCGGGCCGGACCGGCTCACCAGAGCTGGCCCACCGCAAGACACGCTCTCTCCCCGTGGCCGGGGGGTCGACAGCCTCAACCTCCTCCCCGGACGACTCATCGACCACATCTTCAATGAGAGGGGCCCCGGTGCCGGCTACCGGCCTCCCCGGCGGATTCCGCCCACTGGGCGATCTCCTTCTCCCCCGCGGCCGCCGCGGCCTCGTCCTCCATGCCGCCAGCACTGCCTGCGTCCTTGGCGAGCTCCGCCTCCGCCGCCCTGGCGGCGATATAGTCCAGCTCCGCTTGTGTGGTGTCCTGGATGAGCAGCGGCTCGTCACGGACGTACTTCTCCGACAAGGTGTGGAAGAACTTCTGCACCTGATCCCCCTTCGGCTCGGCCCAATTTGGGTCAAGGTCATGCGCATTACAGTCCGGCATCATGGTGATGATGTCGGTTTGGCGGGTGTTATTGCTCAGCGGGACCACCCCCACCGGCAAGCCAAACAGGGGCCCAATGGCGACCTTGCCAGCCTTCGCGGCCTTGCCGGTCCTCTCGGCCCTGCCGTCGCGGTCCATGTCAAGCTGAAAAAGCCGCTGGCAGAAGTGGGCGTGCCCCACCACCGTGAAGTTGTGGTTCAAGCCAGGGCGAAGCCGCATGATGTCAGCTGCATTCCAGAAAAGCCAGGCCGTCCTCCCCTTGTTGTGCCGTGGAGCAATTCGGCGGCGGATGAAATCCGCCCCAATCAACTCCAAGGTGAGCCTGGCAACGGTGAGGCGATGGATCCTAGTGATGGCGACCTTGAGCTTCTCATCATGGGTGTCGACATCACCCCAGTCGTCTCTGCGTACCGGCGGCGCCTGGCGAACCTGGAAAAATTCCTGTGAGTCCTCCTCCTCAATCCCGCACCACCGGCTCCACCACTCCTCCCACCTCTCCTTCTGAGCGCCCTCCGGATATGTCCCCTTCTCCTAGGTCCTTGGGATCTAGGCAACACAACCGGAGATCGCGCCTCCCTTCTGGATCCGAGGATAGAAGTAGTGGCGGAAAAGCGCCGTGTTGGGATGCACTCCGGCGAAGCCCTCACATAGATGGGCGAATAGGGCCATGCATGCCATGGCATTTGGAGTGAAATCCAGAATGTGGAAGCCATAGGTGTGCATTACATCATTGAAGAAATCGAAGAAAGGGGGCATAGGCCGCAGGAAAAGTAATCGACGAAGAATGGGTACCGATTCAGGCCGGCCTTGGTGAAATCAGCGGGGATGATGCGCGTGGCCGGATGCCCCGTCGTCTCCCCCCCGTCTTGCACCCCCACATGGGCTTGAAGTTGTCCCGGAGATGGACTCGACTGTCGAGGGAAAGTAGGCGAGCTGCGTCCGCTGCGCCGCCAACTCACTCTTCGGCGGCTCCTTCCCCCGGGCGTCCTTGGCCACTCCCTTGCCTTTGCTGGTTTTGGGTGCCATGGAGGCTACGAGAGGTGAAGGATGAAGGATAGCGAAGACGCGGCGGTGGCGAGCGAGAGCAAGAGCTTGAGAAGGAAGGAGGAGGGGACGGCGGTTCCGAGATTGGAGAAGGCACCGAGGGTAAATGAGCAGTGCGCCTGTGGTTATCTCTTTTTACGGGGAAGGCGGGGGCTGCATCTTTACCATTTACTACGACATGACGCATGCGTGCGGGAACCGCCCCACGCATGACCCCCACATCACGCATGACCCTCCACGTCACGCGTTCAACGCGGGTCGTGGGGAAGCGCAGCGGACGGGAAAGTTACCACAGTAAAAATACGCCCCGCCTGCCCGCGCACCGTTCTAGGCCTAGCCCAACAATGCGTCGCGCTTATGTGTGGCCTAGGCCCGGGGGCTCCTGTCGGTGTACAAAAGTAGGGGCTCTCCTTTGTACCCCTTTACTTGTGCACGAGCAGTCAAAGCCGCGCCCGCGGCCGCACTGAGCAGGGCACAGGAGGGAAGTCGGAGCACGAGACAACTGACGCGATGCCAAGACCAGAGGCACAAAGAGCAAGGGAGCGAAGTGGACTCCCCTGGCAAGACCTTGCCGGGGCAGCCTCCGCAGCCCCGACAAGAGCCTTGCCGGGGCAACTTGCCCAATGCCAGCAGAGCGCGCCACCCTTGAGCCAAGGGGTTCCAATGCCATCACCCACATCGGAACCAAGGCTCGAGAGGCACCTCCATGGTGGCATGCAGATCTTTGTGGAGATCATAAATACACAAGACCAGAAGACGACGATCCTTGGCAAGATCCGTGCTAAGGAAATCCACGAGACCCCCGGCAAGGTCCTTGCCGGGGACGACCGCGGTGCCACGGCAAGACCCTTGCCGGGCACCCGGCAAGTCCCTTGCCGAGGACATCTGCGGGGCCGCAGCCAGGCCCACAGCTGCCAAGACTCCACTGCCGCTCCCATGCAGCTCCCATGCAGCTGCTAGCTCAACCAGCTGGGCAGGCATCTGCGTGGCAGCGTGCGGCCTCCACACCGAATCAGCAAGCACCTGCGTGGTGGCATGCAGGTCTTCGTGAAGACTACGCCACCATGCCAGCCCAGCAGCCAGCCAACATGGCGCTACAGCGCCTCGTCAGCTCGAATGCACGTCGGAGCCAGGCAAGACGGCGACAGCTGGGATGAGCTTCCTTGCCGTCCCCGATAAAGCAAGAGGGGCACGTCGGTAGCGCATTAAATGCGTTTGTCCGACGGTGCCAGAGGATAGACTCAGCGACTATACACCTTTCCACCTCCTGTGTGCCACTGTGGCGACCCCTTTTTGGCTATAAAAGGAGGCCCAAGGCGTACTGGAGGGGCAGTCGGATCTTTGGAACTAGACACACACTGTAGCTAGTTCAAGAACTCAAGAACACTCAAATATACATCAAAGCAGGACCAGGGTATTATGCGTCCCCGCGGCCCGGACCTGGGTAAGCGATCCTTGTGCTGACCGCGAGACCTGCTCTTTGCACAACCCCACGCCCGCCAACCGTAGAAGGGATCCTAGTGATCCCATAGGTGTTGTTTCCACCGACAGGTTCCCCCTCCTTGGACGTTGCAAGGGGGAAGGGAAACCTTCCCCCCTTGTGGCGGCCCCTCCCCTCTTCCTAACCTATATATACTAGAGGATTTGGTGCTCTTTTACACACAGGTTTTGGAGCCTCCTCTAGTTCTCTAGTTCTAGTTCTAGTTGGTCCTAGTTGATGAATTAGAGCTTGACCTAGATCCTATAATCCTCATATTAGAAGCCTAGTGTGGTTCTAATCTCCTCCTAATTCCCCCGCAACGATTAGCTCTAGACGATGAAGCATTGCCGGATCGTGAAGACCGTAGGCTTGCAACTCGTAGAGAGACCGTGCTTTCGCTCTTCTGTTCGAGGGGTTGTTCGTGGGCTGTTCATGGGATCGTTCATCTATGGTTCGAGGGACTCCAAATACAATCTACACCAACTCTTCTTCTTTGGCTGTAACTCGAAGTCGGTAATGATTGAATCCAAACTGTTAATGCAACTTCATATTGTTCTTTGGTGATCGTAGGGCGATTTTTTCTACTATGTTTCCCAACAGTGGCATCATGAACGGTTCTATGAGTAGATGCAGGTTTTGATCTAGATCACATGTGGATGTGAGTGTGTGAAGTTCTTTCTATGATTCCCTCAAGTGTTACTTCGGTTTAGTTCATTACCAGCATGATGTAGCTTTTCACAAAGTTCTGACAATCGATCGGCTCTGGCTGTCGATGATCTTCTAATAGTTCTTTGGGCTTCATCATAGTCAAGAATAGTGAACTGTTACAAACAAAAGAGGGCAATAAAGATGTTCGATCTTCTAGGGGGTCACGCGTATTGAAGAAGTTTAGTGTGGGGCTAGAGATTTCTAATTTAAGTCTCTTCCCTCACACACCCCGAAAGTTAATCTAGCAGCAAGAATTATCGCCATGATGGTGGACGTAAGTAGCTAGTGTTATCTAGAAACCCTAGAAGCCACGCAACTAAAATTTGCCAAACCAATTAGAGGATGTCTAACTTGGTTTTGTAGGTTTGCATATGATGTGGTATAGCCTTCGTCATGATAATGAGTTTATGTATGAGATGGTTATATGTTATAACGTTAAGTGGCTTGCGTGTCACGTCATGATGGCTGGAGCCACAAGATTGCCACTTTAATGTAATAGATATAGAGATAGCCTACAGGATACACGGAGTCCCGGAGCTTCATCAAGCATAGGAGAACAAAATTGTTGCCACAGCGACAATTTCCAAAATTATTACCACGACAACTGAGGGAGTCCTGGATTAGGGGGTCTCCGGACAGCCGGACTATCTCCATTGGCCGGACTGTTAGACTATGAAGATACAAGATTGAAGACTTCGTCTCGTGTCCGAATGGGACTCTACTTGGCGTGGAAGGCAAGCTAGGCAATACGTATATGGATATCTCCTCCTTTGTAACCGACCTTGTGTAACCCTAACCCTCTCCGGTGTCTATATAAACCGAAGGGTTTTAGTCCGTAGGACAACAATCACAACATACAATCATACCATAGGCTAGCTTCTAGGGTTTAGCCTCTCCAATCTCGTGGTAGATCTACTCTTGTACTACCCATATCATCAATATTAATCAAGTAGGACGTAGGGTTTTACCTCCATCAAGAGGGCCCGAACCTGGGTAAAACATCGTGTCCCTTGCCTCCTGTTACCATCCGGCCTAGACGCACAGTTTGGGACCCCCTACCCGAGATCCGCCGGTTTTGACACCGACATTGGTGCTTTCATTGAGAGTTCCGCTGTGCCGTCGCCACCAGGAAGGATGCCTCATCTCGTCTTTAAATACGGCACTATCACTGAGGGAGCTTTGGCTATCGGCCAAACTCTCCGGCTAGGTGGTTTTCTTATGACTGCCTGTTCGGCCGCTGCGCCGACGATGACTTCTCGGGTCATCGAAAGCAATCTTCAAGTCAACTCGGAACTCACCGAGCAGTTAGATCCAATGGAGCTCTCTTCCCTGAACGAGCTCTTGGATCACATCGCCACCCTGGGAGTCGCTACAGACTATGATCAGATTGGGCCTAAACTCGATCTGAGAGAGATTAACTCTCCCCAGGTCACCCATCACGTTGCAGTGGTGGAGGAACAATGCAGCAACCCTTCATCTATCCTAAGGACTAGATATGTCCGAATTCCCGATCCCTCCAAGCCGGATACCCGCGGAGGGGAGGACGTCACTCAAGGCATGAACCTAGAATCAGGCAGTGGGCTAGATTTATCAGAAAACACCCAAGAATCCAAACTTTCGAGTTCGGAAACTCCTTGGCCACTGAGTCTTCGATCGGGCGAGGATTCATATTCAATTCCACCCACCCACCCAAATATACGCGATCTATCCCAAATTAGGCAAGAGCCCGAAGAAACAGTACACCATTACTGGGCCAGATTCCTCCTAGTCATGAACAGGATAAAGGACTGCCGCGAGGAAGACGCAATTTCATTCTTTTGCAATAATTGCACGGACAAGGGAATCCTCAATGCCATAAGTCGCCGCGAAATTACACGCTTTGCCGACTTGGTGTCCATAGTACGAAAGTACTGTGCGATGGAAAGCGCCTGGAAAACCGAAATAAAATTTTGGGATAATCCGGCCCTGAATACAAACCCGGTCCGAAATAAAAGGGTGCATTATCACAATACACCTGGGTTAACTACCAAAAAGCAAAAGCCCTCAACGGGGCAAGGAACCGTACTGGAGGGATGGCTCAACGGACCCTGCAAAATTCATAGTACAGCGGACGCAATACCAACGCACAACCTTAGAGCATGTTGGATACTCCGGCAGGTGGCCAAAAGTGGTGAGGATCTACTCCTCCCAAAAACCACAGAGCACCATCCCGCGGACAACAATACAGTGTTAACGGTCTTCGAGACCTTCGCATCAAATAATAGACGCAAGCGAGCACTCCGCAGCATGGCGGAAATCTGCTACATAGCAGAAATAAATCCTTGGAGTGACACAGCTATTACCTTCAATGCCAGTGACGAACCCAAATTCTGAACAGCCCGAGCACCAGCCGCACTGGTCCTCAGTCCAATCGTGGACGGCTTTCGACTCACCAAGGTACTCATGGATGGCGGCAGCGGATTAAACCTCATCTATGAGGAAACTCTTCAAAAGATGGAAATAGACTGGAGCCGCATTGAGCAAAGCAACACAACCTTTAGAGGAATCATCCCCAGCCGGGAAGCACGCTGTGCTGGAAAAATCACACTAGACGTGGTATTCGGCACGCCGGATAATTACAGGTCCGAAGAAATTACATTCCAAGTGGCCCCGTTCAGCAGCGGATACCACGCTCTATTAGGGCGGGAGGCGTTTACAATCTTCCAAGCCATACCCCACTACGGGTACATGAAGCTCAAAATGCCCGGGCCCAACGGAATCATCACTCTTGTTAGTGATCCGGACATAGCACTCCGCGCCGAAAATAAGACAGCTGCACTGGCCCTTGAGGCACTATCCGAGGCCCTAGCGGCCGAAGAACTAACTGCGTTGCGCTCCACGGTGAATAGGGATGATGTGATACTCGATAAAAGATCCAAGTCCACCACCTTTAAACCGGCAAACGAAATAGTCAATTTCCAAGTCCATCCAACAGACCCAACAAAAATAGCTTCCATCGGGGCACAATTAAACCTTGATGTCGACGCCGCACTGCGAGAGTTCCTACGCGAGAACTGGGACATTTTTGCCTGGCACCCTTCAGACATGCCAGGAATCCCACGCAGGCTGGCCGAACACAACCTAAATATCCTAAAAGGATTCAAGCCAGTCAAGCAGGCTCTTCGACGTTTCTCCGAGCCTAAAAGACAAGCCATGGGAGAGGAACTAGCCAAGCTATTGGAGGCCGGATTCATCAGAGACATAAAACATCCGGACTGGCTAGCAAACCTGGTGATGGTACCAAAGAAGGACAAATCCTGGCGCTTGTGCGTCGATTTTAAGGACCTCAACAAGGCCTGCCCAAAGGATCCCTTCCCCCTCCCCCGCATCGATCAAATCATCGATGCTACCGCAGGACATGATTCACTGTGTTTCCTCGACGCATACTCCGGCTACCATCAAATCAAAATGGCAGAGCCAGACCAAGCCACAACGGCATTCATCACACCATACGGCCCATTCTGCTTCAACACAATGCCCTTCGGGCTAAAAAACGCTGGCGCAACATATCAGCGCATAATTCAGACATGTCTGGCAAACCAGATCGGCAAAACAGTGGAGGCATACGTGGATGACGTGGTCATTAAAACCAAGCATGTCGAAACTCTAGTAGATGACTTGAGGGTCACATTCGACATACTCCGAACATATGACATCAAGCTCAATCCGGAAAAATGCGTTTTCGGCATACCAGCCGGAAAGCTCCTAGGATTCATCGTCTCTAGTAGAGGCATCAAAGCTAATCCTGCCAAAATCCGAGCGTTGTCACAGTTGGCTACCCCAACATACCTCAAACAAATACAAAAATTGACTGGATGCGTGGCGGCTCTAAGCCGCTTTATCTCCCGCTTGGGGGAAAAGGCATTACCCCTTTATCGCCTCCTCCGGCGCACCGAACACTTCGAGTGGACGGACGCCGCCACGATCGGACTCAACGAAATAAAAGCCATATTGGCAACAAACCCAGTCCTGGCCACGCCAAACATTGGCGAACCAATGCTATTATACATTGCGGCAACTCATCAAGTAGTAAGCGCAGTGCTCGTCGTCGAGCGAGAAGTGGACGGACACAAATTCCCCCTTCAAAAGCCGGTTTACTATGTGTCCACTGTCCTTACTCCATGCAAATCACGGTACCCGCATTATCAAAAGATAGCGTACGCAGTATTTATGGCATCCCGGAAGCTGCGACACTACTTTCAAGAGTGTTCGATAACGGTAGCCTTGGAAGTACCACTTAACGATATTATAAAAAACCACGACGCGACGGGCCGGACTGCCAAATGGGCCATTGAGCTCCTCCCGTTTGACATAACTTATAAGCCACAGCGAGCTATTAAGTCGCAAGTTTTGGCTGACTTCGTCGCTGAATGGACGGAAGCCGAACTCCCTAAAGAGTACGGCACATATTCAAACTGGATCATGCACTTCGACGGCTCCAAAATGTTGGCCGGTCTGGGGGCTAGCGTCGTTTTGACGTCCCCAACAGGAGATACCGTTCAATACGCATTACAGATAATGTATACGGACTCCAACAACGCAGCCGAATATGAGGCCCTTCTACATGGTCTCCGGATGGCAGTATCCATGGGCATTCAACGCCTAGAGGTGCGCGGGGATTCGAACCTCGCGATATCCCAAATAAATGGAGACTTCAACGCCAAGGATCTGAAAATGGCAGCTTATCGCAATGCCATCCTAAAAATGTCAGCTCGGTTCGAGGGGCTCGAATTTCACCATGTGGCTTGGGAAAACAATCAGGCGGCCGATATCCTCGCCCGCATCGGCGCAAAACGCGACGTGGTACCTCCCAACATATTTCTGGAACGACTCTTCAAGCCATCCATAGCATGGGAAGGGGACACCGGTAACAACAGTCCGGACCCGGCCAAAATACCCGAAACCGAACTCTCTAACACAATCGGAGGCTCTGCCCCCGAAATAACACAATCAGCCCATGAAATAATGGCCATTGTTGCCCCGTGGACAGAACCATTCCTGGCCTACTTAACTAGACAAGAACTTCCGGAGGACCAAAACGAGGCACACTGCATAGTGCGGCGATCCAAGGCCTACAGGGTCCACGAGGGAGAATTGTACAAAAAAAGCGCTACCGGAGTCCTTCAACGGTGCATCTCCGAAGAGGAAGGGTGGAACCTTTTGGCAGAAATTCATGCCAGAATCGGCGGTCATCACGCCGCAGCCCGGGTTCTTGTAAGCAAGGCCTTCCGCACAGGATTCTATTGGCCAACGGCCCGGGCAGACGCACATGACTTGGTCCAACGTTGCGCCGGTTGCCAGCTCTTTGCAAATCAAAGCCACATGCCGCCCACCGCCCTCCGAACAATCCCCATTACATGGCCCTTCGCGGTCTGGGGGCTTGACATGGTTGGACCCCTTAAAGGGGGAACCCATAAGAAAAAGTACTTATTGGTCATGGTGGATAAATTCACCAAATGGATAGAAGCCAAACTGGTTAAAACAGCCGAATCTGGATCGGTGATAGATTTCATATCCGGGGTTGTACACCATTACGGCGTCCCCAACAGCATCATCACTGATAACGGCACGAACTTCACGGCTGACGAGGTAAAACTCTGGTGCAGCAAAATGGGCATCAAGCTCGATTATGCTTCAGTCTATCACCCACAAACCAACGGTCAAGTCAAACGAGCAAATGGTCTTATAATGAGCGGCATTAAACCCAGATTAGTGCGCTCCTTAATAGAGTCTGACACGCATTGGGTAGAGGAGCTCGACTCCGTACTCTGGGGGCTGCGGACCACGCCGAATCGTAGTACCGGATACACACCGTTTTTCATGGTGTACGGCGCAGAGGCAGTCCTGCCCTGTGATATAATTCATGACTCACCTCGAGTGTGCATGTACGAAGAAAGAGAAGCCGAGCTCGATCGGTAGGACAGTCTGGACACCTTGGAGGAAGAGCGCGACGTAGCCAAAGCCCGTTCCGCATTTTACCAGCAACAGGCTCGCAGATACCAAAGCAGAGAAGTACGGGCCAAAACTTATAACGTTGGCGAACTAGTTCTCCGGCTGCCGGATAAGAAAAAGAACAAGCTAGAGCCCAAATGGGAAGGTCCCTTCATCATCGGCCAAGTTCTGACCGGCGGAGCGTACCGGCTGCGGGATGCATCGACTAGTCGACTCGAGCCGAACCCATGGAACGCGGCCAGGCTCCGAAGATTCTACACCTAGCACCAGACTTTATGTTAGTCCCCTCCCTTTGTCCATTTTCTGCATATGCATCATCTGTCTTGTTTCCCTTTCTTTCTTTTATTTTTCTAGGACTTCAAGGGTCACCTTGTGCCTCACTTGTACATTACAGATGTGCTAGCCGCACTCTATACACTTGGGGGCTTCTTTTACAGAAGCTTAGATTATTCACCTGGGCATCACGCCCAACACATGCGTTATACTTCCGCATGTACCTTTTTTCACCATTATATGCATCGATATGACTTAAGTTTTGGCCAAGCTGTGTTGCCTGGCTCTTGTATTTATGCCCTACGTCCCCGTTAATTCGGCTAGGGCATAAGGGGAGCACCTCTGCGATTGTTACCGCCGGGTCAGCCGGACGTGTACCTCAGACTGGGTGAAGCCGAAAGCTAGCGTTCTTAAGAGAATATTCGGTCGGTGAACAAAAGATGACTTTTATTTATTATCCATATCTGCCCCCAGATGTTTTTTCTGCGCTTCTTGTCGTAGTCCGGACATGCACTTTAGGGCATGCCTACCCAGGGAAAGGAACCCTTAACGGAACTATTCTCTCTGGAAGATGTTTCTTACTACCCATGTAATATAACATAACTAGTTGGGCACTTGTCTGATAAAGCACTAATGACCCCTACGCCTAGTCTCCATGCATGCCCCGGTTCTTACATAACCGAAAGGGTATTCGGATACACTCCGGACTGTCGGGTCATGGGACAAAGCGAAAAGGTCCGCCACGACAAATGATCTACAATCCGGCTAGAAGGCATCATACATGTCACTTTAAAATTACATAGTCAATTTGACTGGTTGAATTCCTCTTCAATGCCATCCAATAGGTTGTCTAGTCTACAGTCCTGTTGGGAATACTTTGCGGCCAATTCTACTTGGCCATACACTAAACTAATAGGGATCTCCTTGCCATCAGGCCCCACAGGTCCGACTTCGGCCATGTGGTTCGGGTCAGCCTTCGTGTACCGTGCCTTCACCATTGCCCAGGCTTCCCTGGCACCCTGACGGCAGGCCGATATCTTCCATAATCGAAAGCGCCGCCGTGCTCCCTTCAGCCTTTCTGCAAGCTCTCCAAGGCCTTCGGGTATGGAGACGGACGGCCACAAGGCTTGGGCGATGCCTTGCATCACCTGCCGAACTTGTTCGTGCAACTGCGAGAGCTCGGGAAGAAGATCACCCATCGAACCAGGCATCTCTTTGGCAGGACGACCTGTAAGCATACCTACAAACATAACTCTGTCAGCCAGCTTCCTCGCCGAACTCTTTTTTCAAAGTTCGTTCAAGCACTTACTAAATATGCCGCGTCGAAGCCGCCGATTCTCCTTAACAGAGTCCGACAGTTGGGCACGGACATCTTTTAGTTCCACGCCCAGCTTGGTGTTGGCATCTTGGAGATCATTCTTCTCCTGCCTCACCCTCGTCAGCACGCTCTCACCGGCCTTCAGCTGGCGTATGAGCTGTTGCTTATCCGGATTTACTCCAGCGTCATCTGGAATTTTATCGTCAGATCTGCATATACGCCGCACTCTAATACGATACTTATCATTCGAAGGATATGTTACCAGAGGGGGTCTTTTTGGGCTCCCCCGCTGCGGCTAGTGCGGCCTGCAGTTGGGCTTTGCACTCTTCCAGCTCCTGGGACAGTCGAGTATTCTTTTTTGTAAGAACCTGCATAATAAATGATCCTTGAATCAGTTATCCTAACTGTTTCAAGTCTCAGGGGCTATTGATATATATAATCATCAAATTTTCTCACCCGTATGTCTTTTACATACTGCTCCGTGGCTCTGGCTAGACCATTTTGAGCGGCACGGAGATGCGCGTCTCCTGAGTTGAAGGCATTCAATGCCTCTTGGGAGAAACAAGCGTCACAAAGAATAGTCCGGCGACGCTTGTGGTTCATGCCACTTTCCACCTCGGAATGAGTGGCGGATAGTTTATCCACATCCTCTGTCGGAGGAGCACCCGACGCACGCCTTGTATTCGTTCCCGCCTCTGAATCCAGCCTTGGAGCCTGGCTTGTGGAAGCGCGATTGGTAGTCTCTCTGGGTATAGTCCGGTGAGCTCTCTTTTCCCTGAAAAGAAGGCTTGGGCGTTAATATGCCTCCGCAAATAATGTCTTGCAATAAAGACGGCGCGCCGTACCGCTGCGCCGGTGCCTCAATCCGGACTGCAGATCTTTTCAGCCTGCCTGGCCTTGCGGCCCTTGTTGGCTAGTTGCCACAGGCTTGACCTTCTGTCCTGAGGACCTTCCCTGCAAAACACGGCTGTTATACGGCAATTAAAAAGCGCAAGGACGGATCCCTTTTTATGTGCTGGGACTTCGGTCTCAGTCACCTGTGAGGCTGGAACTAGCCCAGGGTAATCGGCCGTAATGCCTACCAAGGCGTTGTCATTACTCCATTGGTAAAATACCCCGTCGATCAGCTCCACAGATATGTCTGGATCCTCCTGGGAGGCCGGGTCAAGGGACCGTCCGGGGTCCTCGGGTTGCGGAGGAGGGTTGTTTATCTCCTTTGCTGCCTGGCGCAGCTCCTGCGATAAAATCGCTAGAATAAATACCTAACTACGGGAATACGAAATGGATGGGCAATAAAAAGTCTCCGCTTACCCAGCCTAGAGGATTGTACATAGAAAATCTGCCCTGCGGGTTGACACGAAGGAATTCCTCCTCTTCTCCCTTGTACAAAGTGGATAAGATCTTTATTAGATCGGCAGCTGATCCCGGCCCTTTGCGGCCGTGGCGGGTGGCGTCATCCTCCCCGTTGAAATCCCACATGGGGTGGCCTCTATACTGAAGCGGCTGCATCCTCCGCATGATGCATGTGGCCATGACCTCGATCATGGTCAATCCGGATCGAGCTAAAAAACTTATCCGGCTCATCAGGTAAAGAATGTCCCTGTCATCTTCCTCCAGGGAGCTCCATGGACGCCAGCTCCGGCGCTTCTTCAAAGGGGCGTTGTCGAACTCCGGAAGGCCGATCCAAATAGGGTCCGGGAGGGGGACATCTTCTATATAGAACCATTCTAAAGGCCAGTCTTCGGACGTCTTCTTCAGGGTCCCGGACAGGTATCCGGTCCCGGCAATATGCCACACTTCGGCTCCGCCCACTTGATATATTGATCCCTTCTTAGAACGGGGCACAAGGCAGAACGGCTTCTTCCACAGAGCGAAATGAGCCTCACAACCCAAAAACAACTCGCAAAGGGCTACGAATCCCGCGATATGCAGCAGGGAGGCAGGCGTAAGGTTGTGCAATTGGAGGCCGTAGAACTCCAGAAGCCCCTGGAGAAACGCATGAATTGGGAATCCGAGCCCTCTTACCAAATAAGGGACAAGGCGTACCCGCTCTCCCTGGGAGGGATTGGGACGGCTCTCCGCTTGCTCTCCGCCATTGTAGGTGGCAAACCCGGCTCGAACAGGGACCAGGTACGCTGGGGGAAGAAATCCCTTGGACTAAAGCATCACCAATTTGCTGTGCGGGATGGAACATCTCTCCCAATCTCCCAGTTTGGAGCTAGGTGTGCGAGAGGAGGAGCTGCGTCGACCGGCCATGATGGAATGGATCTCTGTCGGGTGCGCTCCGATGAAGGCTTTCCAAGGGGGGATGGTGTGATTTGGATCTGAATCGTCGTCTTTTTAAATAGGCGGCTCATTCACACAGCTAGGGGGGTAAATATGAAAACACCCTGGCTCTTCACATTCGCTCGACACGTGGAAAGTGGCCGTTATTGGGCGTGGAAGCCGAGGAGTACAAATCTTCACAAGAAACCAGACATTATTTTGACAGGTACACAAAATTTGGAGAGGAACCCGCCTTGCAATGTCGAAGACAATACTGCGCGCCGGACTCGTCGTCATTGAAGCCTGGTTCGGGGGCTACTGAGGGAGTCTTGGATTAGGGGGTCTCCGGACAGCCGGACTATCTCCATTGGCCGGACTGTTAGACTATGAAGATACAAGATTGAAGACTTCGTCTCGTGTTCGGATGGGACTCTACTTGGCGTGGAAGGCAAGCTAGGCAATACGTATATGGATATCTCCTCCTTTGTAACCGACCTTGTGTAACCCTAACCCTCTCCGGTGTCTATATAAACCGAAGGGTTTTAGTCCGTAGGACAACAATCACAACATACAATCATTCCATAGGCTAGCTTCTAGGGTTTAGCCTCTCCGATCTCGTGGTAGATCTACTCTTGTACTACCCATATCATCAATATTAATCAAGCAGGACGTAGGGTTTTACCTCCATCAAGAGGGCCCGAACCTAGGTAAAACATCGTGTCCCCTACCTCCTGTTACCATCCGGCCTAGACGCATAGTTCGGGACCCCCTACCCGAGATCCGCCGGTTTTGACACCGACAACAACATTTTTGGAGAAATTTTCATGAAGACTTTGGAGGATCATGGAGATGTTAGCGGTGCCCAGGGCTATACCATATCATGCTTTTATTAATTGTCTGAGATGTTTATCCCTTTGATTTTTTGCACCCTTTGATTGCGCAATAGTCAATTATTAGGGTGATCTCTCATAGTAAATATCAATTTAAAAGGTGCTCTTCCCAGTGTTGCTACCGTACATGACACGCAGCATTTTGGAGTACGTCATGTCCACATGAGTACAAAATGATTGTGATGTGTAAGACAGGTGGGTGGTCATACCATGTATGTGGATAATACTCGAATGTCTTGAAGTTCTGGCAGAATTGTTTTGAGCTTGGACACGAAGCATCAAAAGATGAACAAGAGTCATATGGAGATATGATCGGCAAAAGTTTGCCTACCGATCAAAATTCCCATTATCAGTGATGTCCGCATCAATGGCTGAGAATAAGATCAGGATCTTTAATCACTCACTTTCAATTATGAGAGATATTGGTTTGAGTGGGAGTGCACTTCATATTAAAGTTTGTTTAAACACTAGTGCATATTACTTATGAACTATGTCAAAGTGAATCTTGTGTTCATTGTTGTAGATCAATGACTCGCAGTAGTTTCAATTTAACACTTCTGTTTGAGAAAGATAAGTTAGCTACAAATAGTGGAAACTATGAGGATTGGATCCACACTCTGAGATGTCTTCTCGGAAGTGCTAGGAAAGAATATGTGATGGGTCAACCACTTGGTGAATTCCCGGCAGCAGGAGCGTCTCAAGATGTCATGAATGTGTTTATATCTAGCAAGAATGATTTCAGTGTTGTCAAAGTATTATGCTATCTTGCATAGATCAGGTGTTACAGGAACATTTTGAACACCTTAGTACTATCAAAATTGTCGAGGCACTGGAAGTTTTGTATCACAAAGAACCATATGAAGTTCATAAGATAACTGAAGAAATGGATGAATGCAAAATAGCTGAAGTTAGTGAGCAAGGTGTCAGTCTTGCAGACTATTATGATAGTATTACTGCAATGGAAACTGATTTTCCCAAGACACTAAAAAATGATTTGATCCTTACTTTGCTTCATGAAGCGATGCTCAAAACCAACAAAACGGGATGCATCACCATTAAAAGTTTCTAGCGAACATAATAGAAAGTTTCAAAAAGAAACACAACACCAAGAGGAACAAGGGTGGGGCTTCTTGCGAGATGTAACATCTCCAACGTATCTATAATTTATGAAGTATTCATGCTGTTATATTATCATTCTTGGATGTTTTACAATCATTTTATAGCAACTTTATATAATTTTTTGGGACCAACCTATTGACCCAGTGCCCAGTGCCAGTTGCTGTTTTTTGCTTGTTTTTTACATTGCAGGAAATCAATATCAAACGGAGTCCAAACACCGCGAAACTTTTTGGAGATTTTTTATGGACCAGAACATCCAGGATGGGCCAGAGAAGCACGGGGGTGCCCTGAGGGGGCACAACCTACCAGGGTGCGCCTGCGGGCCCAGGCGCGCCCAGGTGAGTAGTGCCCACCTCGGTGGCCTCCTGCACCCCCTCTTTGCCCTATAAAATCCCAAATATTCCAAAAACCCTCGCGCTTAACCTAGATCAGAAGTTCCGCTGGTGCAGGCCTCTCTAGCCACCGAAAACCTATCTGGACCCTTTCCGGCACCCTGCAGGAGGGGGGAATCATCTCCGATGGCCATCTTCATCATCCCGGCGGCCACCACGATGAGGAGGGAGTAGTCCACCCTCCGGGCTGAGGGTTTGTACCGGTATCTATGTGTTTAATCTCTCTCGCTCGTGTTCTTGAGATATCATGATCATGATGTATCGCGGGATTTGTTAATATAGTCGGATCATATGGTGTTTTCCCCTCTCTATCTTGTTGTTATGAATTGAGTTTTTCCCTTTGAGATTTCGTTGTTATCGAATTGAATACTTTTATGGATTTGAGAGCACTTGATATATGTCTTGCAATTGAATACTCGTGGTGACAATGGGGTATCGTATTTATTCACTTGATATATGTTTTGGCACTCAACTCGTGGATTCCCGAGGTGACATTGGGGTAATCTATGCATAGGGGTTGATGCACGTTCTTGTCTTTATTTCTCCGGTAGAAATCTTGGGGCACTCTTTGAAGTTCTTTGTGTTGGGTTGACTATTATGAATCTGAATTTGCTTTGGTGTTATTTTAGTACGAACTCTTGGTTAGATCGATCGGAAAGAATAGCTTCGTGTTATTTTAGTACGAACTCTAGGATAGATTGATCGGAAAGAATAGCTTTGAGGTGGTTTCGTACCCTATAAACAATTCCGGCTTATGTTCGCCGCTAGATATGAACTTTGGAGTGATGCTTCGTTGCACTTTGAGGGGTGGTTATATGATTCAATTATATTAGCATTGTTGAGAGATTGCACTAGCGAGAGTACGGACCCTAGGCCTCATTTTTAAGCATTGCAATACCGTTTTTGTGCCCGTTTACTATTTGTTACCTTACTGTTTTTATTTATCCAGATTATAAAAATATATTTCTACCATCCATATTACACTTTTATCACCATCTCTTCGCCGAACTAGTGCACCTATACAATTGTAACACCCCGAGAATCATGCTACAGTAATCTCCCCCTAACGGTGCCATTCCATCATGATAATTTTTGCTAATCATCACTTTGTTCCAAACCGACCTCAAATTCGAATTAAAAACACAAGCCCAATAATTATTGCTTCGAACTATCAAACTAAAATGTTCGGATTTTGGTATAAATTCCCCTCATCATGTTCATGTTGAACTCAACTTCATTAGGCTCACAAATAAAATCCTAGAAATTAATAAATGGTCCACCAGCATTTATTTTGGCCCTTTTAAAATAAACAAATAAGTATAGTTTTCCAAATGATGTAAAACCTTGTGTATGGTAAATATTGTGCATGATTTAAGTACCAGGTTTCGTCTATAGCAAAGTTTATTTAGTGGGCCAACTAAATTGAAAACACCAACAAAAATGTAAAACAGAAAAGATTTTTTTAAAATGAGGTGAACCTAAACTAATGGGCACTATGGCCCATCTAACAAAGAGGGATGCCCAACCCACGCCCCACTCATCTCCCCCTCACTACAGGAGCAGAGGGGGAACCGTGGCGGCCATCCCGCCATGGCTGCACCCCCCTAGGTGATGTGTTGGCCATCCCGCAGCTTACCCTGGTGCCTACTTGACGCCCCGAGCCCCCCTCTCTCTTCCTGATAACCCTAGTTCCCAAATCTTCCTCAACCTCGCTCATATTCAATGTTGTTGCCGCTCTCCCTCTCTCTCTCACTCAAGACTAGAGGTATAAGAAGGAATAGGGTATACTGAAGTTTCACCCGGTCGAACACAGCCCCGTTTTTACTTTCCAAAGCACAAAACTCAACGACTGCATCGTCCAGTCTTTATACACGAGGTAACGCAACGCCCACGCATGCATGATCCACACGAACGCACGCTGCCCACCTCGCTCCGCCTGCGCGTACTGATCTGCTCGGCCCGCCCGCGTCCACGCACGACGCGGGACTCCCCAACAGCTCCATGCATCCATGCATCCATGCATGCACGTTACACACACACGCTACGCATCTAGCTAGCTACGCTAAGGGCCGCACACACGATGCACACGCATAGCTATCTACGGCCGCGCTAACACACACAGACACACATCCATGTCACACTTCCGCTGCGTCACGCACGTTTCGCGCGCACCCGATGCGCCTGACAAGTCCGACTGCACCGGTGCGTCCCACACATCCCACACGAATCCGTCGCGCCCGACGAACCCGACCACACCAAGCCGTGGCTTATTCCAACACACACCCTCTAAGCCACGGCCTAAAGGAGTCCGCCGTCGTCGATGTTGGTGCCGGCCAAGAAAGCCTGCCCCGCCGCCGGTCCTTTCCGCAGCTGCGAGCACTCGCGCCGGAAGTGCCCGTGCTCCCCGCACTTGTAGCAGCGCCTGCGCCTGTTGTCGCCGCTCCCCGATGCCACGCTGCGCCCGTCGTTGTCGTCCCGAGCACCGCCGTGTCGACGCTCCCGCGCTGCCCACTGCGCCGCCGTCATGAGCAGCTGCTCACCCCCGCGCTCGCCGCCGTCTTGTCCACGGCGCCGAACCCGCTCGTCGAACGCACGCAGCCGCCCAAGCGCTTCGTCGAACGCCATCGTCGTCACGTCGTGGAACTACTCGATGCCGGCGATGACGGGGAAGAGGCGATCCGGCACCGTATCCAGCAACTTCTTGACAAGTGTTGCGTCGCCCAGCGTCTCCCCGAGGTTGGCATACCTCGTCGCCATCGCCGCGAGCCTCCAGCCGTACACATCGAGCTCCTCGCCGTCCGCCATCTTCATCCGGTCGAATTCGCCGCGCAGCGTCCCCAGCCTCGCCGCGTGGACCCGATCGGCGCCAACGAACCTCACCTTCAGGGAGTCCCATACCTCCCTGGCGGTGAGCTTCGTTGACACCTGCAGCAGCACATCCTCCGGCAACGCCCCGAGGAGCAACGCGCGCGCCATCTTGTCCTTCTTGGCGTTCACCGCCGCGTCGCCCGGTGCCACCGCCTCCCATACGGAGTGGACGTCGAGGATCGCCTGCGCCTTGATGACCCAGACCGTGTAGTTGTCCACGGTCAGCATCGGCATCGCCATCGTCGCCTATCCGCCCGCGCCGCCGCCATGTGGGATGAGCACCATGGTCGCCGGTGATCGCCCGAACCGAAGCTCTGTATATCAATTGTTGTTGCCGCTCTCCCTCTCTCTCTCACTCAAGACTAGAGGTAGAAGAAGTAATAGGGTACACTGGAGTTTCACCCGGCCGAACACAGCCAAGTTTTTACTTTCCAGAGCACAAAACTCAACGACTGCATCGTTCAGTCTTTATACACGAGGTAACGCAATGCCCACACATGCATGATCCACACGAACGCACGCTGCCCACCTCGCTCCGGCTGCGCGCGCTGATCCGCTCGGCCCGCCCGCGTCCACGCATGACGTGGGACTCCCCAACAGCTCCATGCATCCATGCATGCACGTTACACACACACGCTACGCATCTAGCTAGCTACGCTAACGGCCGCACACACGATGCACACTCATAGCTATCTACGGCCGCGCTAACACACACAGACACACATCCATGCCACGCTTCCGCTGCGTCCCGCATGTTCCGCGCGCACCCAACGAGTCCGACTGCACCGGTGCGTCCCGCATGTCCCGCGCGAATCCGTCGTGCCCGACGAGTCCGACCACATCAAGCCGTGGCTTATTCCAACATTCGACGTCCTGGAAGAGGCCAAGCTCGCGGTCGTCGCCATCATCATCGATCGTGCGGCCACCAGCCTTCCTTCGTCGCACCAAGACGTCGAGGAGCTCAGCCATCGTCTTCTCCGTCGCCCTGGACTATCGGTTGGAGGTCGGACGGCCTACTACCTCGCCATCGTGCGATCTTCTCCGCCACGGCCACTGCATCTCGTCGACGAGCGCGACGTGTCCGACCGTCCCCATGCCTCCAGACAACGTCTACGAGCTTCGTAGTGAGCTCCTCTATCAATTCCCCTCGTTTTCCCCTCCGATCCGTGCCCTTTTACGTTGTTGTTCTTAGTGTACCAAGCTCGGTCGGAGCTTTGCTCCCGTGTACGAGCTGCTGCTCATACTTGTTATTGCTGCTGCTGCCTCCCGTGCGCCCCCTGGCCGCGCCTGCTCGCCGCTGGCCGCGAGCCCCTACCACGCTCAGCGCCTCTGCATGCGCCAGCCGTGCCCGCTTTCCGCCGCCCGCGCCCCCGCTCACCCATGCTCGCTGCTGCTGCTAACGCTGCAATTTGCTGCGTTGCTCCCGCCGCTTTCCTGCTGCCCCTTGCCACTGCTTACAAGCTGCTGCTGCTCCCTAATAAACTTTTTAGCGTTCCTGTACTACTGGCTACTGCTATTGCTGATCCGTAGTGCTTATGCCACTGCTACTGCTAGTGGCCGTGGCCACGGCCATGTGTGGTGTGTGCGTGAGTGTGTGTGTGGGGTTTACTTAGAATAGGATTAATTTAGGACTAACCTAGTGCTAGTTTAGTTTAATAAAACAATGACACATGGCTCCATTTTTTAATCTGGACACTAGTTAATTTATGCGACAATGACATGTGGGTCCCTTTCAATTAGATTAGTTTTATTTATTTGTTAGGTACAACCTATGACATGTGGGCCACTCCCTGCCCTTTTGACTAGTCAAAGTTGACTTGGTCAACTCGGATTAAAACAAATTAAAATAAAACCAGAAATTTTAGAAATTGTTTAAACCTTTGAAACTTAATAGAAAATAATTGGAATGTCAGATGAAAAAGTATTATACATGAAAGTTGCTCAGAACGACGAGACGAATCCGAATACGTGATCCGTTCGTCCGCCACACATCCTTAGCATAGCGAACATCGAATTTTCCCCCTTCGGTTCATCTGTCCGAAAACGCGAAACACCAGGGATACTTTTCCAGATGTTTTCCCACCTTCGCCGGTATCACCTAGTACCGCATTACGTCACCCCTAGCACCGTGTATTGCCATGTTATACTTTGTGATGCTTAGGTTGCTCTGTTATTTATTGGTTCCCCCTCCGTTACTTCTTTTCGGTAGACCCCGAGACCGCGGTTGAACCAGTGACCGACTACTTCACCTTCGAGGGTCCGTTTCTGTCTGCAGAGCAACCAGTCAAGCCCCCCCCCTTGATCACCAGATATCGCCTATTCTACTCCCTACTGCTTGCTTTAGAGTAGTGTAGCATGTTACTGCTTTCCGTTAATCCTATCCTGATGCATAGCCTGTCTTTGCTACTACTGTTGTTACCTTTACCTACAATCCTAAATGCTTAGTATAGGATGCTAGTTTATCATCAGTAACCCTACATTCTTGTCCGTCTACCATGCTATACTATCGGGCCGTGATCACTCGGGAGGTGATCACGAGTATATTCTTATATACATTATATATATGATACATGTGGTGACTAAAGTCGGGTCGGCTCGTAGAGTACCCGCGAGTGATTCACGGATTGGGGGCTGAAAGGACCTTTGTCCCGACGGCCCTCTGGGTGGATCTTTGTGGCGGAGCGACAGGGCAGGTTGAGACCGCCTAGGAGAGAGGTGGGCCTGGCCCTGGTCAGCGTCCGTGGTTACTTCTAAATAACACGCTTAACGAGATCTTGGTATTTGATCTGAGTCTTGCCACTAGCCTATACGCACTAACCAACTATGCAGGAACAGTTATGGGCACTCGACGTCATGGTATCAGTCGAAGCCTTCGTGACATCAGCGGCTGAGCGGCGCCCGCCGGGTTAGACCGCGTAACGCAACTTCCTTGTAAATGGAGGTTGCTAAGTCTGCTCACCGGCCGCCCTCGCAACATGCAGGTGTCCAATGGGCGATGGGCCCAGACCCCTGCGCGCATAGGATTTAGACCAGCGTGCTGACCTCTTTGTTGTGCCTAGGTAGGGTTGCGACGTGTTGATCTTCCGAGACCGGGCATGACCTAGGAAAGTGTGTCTGACCAAAGGGGATCGAGCGTGTTCGAAAATGTGGTGCACCCCTGCAGGGAAGTTTATCTATTCGAATAGTCGTGTCCCTCGGTAAAAGGACGACCCGGAGTTGTACCTTGACCTTATGACAACTAGAACCAGATACTTAATAAAATACACCCTTTCAAGTGCCAGATACAACCCGGTGACCGCTCTCTCACAGGGCGACAAGGAGAGGATCGCCGGGTAGGATTATGCTATGCGATGATACTTGGTCAACTTACCATCTACTCACTTCTACCGCTTCAAGATGGAGGCTGCCAGAAGCATGGTCTACGATAGGACTAGCTATCCCCCTCTTATTCTGGCATTCTGCAGTTTAGTCCACATATACTACCCCCTTTCATTGAAACCAATGCATATGTGGTGTAGTTCCTTGCTTGCGAGTACTTTGGATGAGTACTCACAGTTGCTTTGCTCCTCCTTTTCCCCCTTTCTATACCTGGTTGTTGCGACCAGATGTTGGAGCCCAGGAACCAGGTGCCACCGTCGACAACGACTCCTACTACACTGGAGGTGCCTACTACTACGTGCAGGCCGCTCACGACGACCATGAGTAGTTTAGAAGGATCCCAGGCAGGAGGCTTGCGCCTCTTTCGATCTATATCCCAGTTTGTGCTAGCCATCTTATGGCAACTTGTTTAACTTATGTCTGTACTCAGATATTGTTGCTTCCGCTGACTCGTCCATGATCGAGCTCTTGTATTCGAGCCCTCGAGGCCCCTGGCTTGTAATATGATGCTTGTATGACTTTTTTTAGAGTTGTGTTGTGATATCTTCCCGTGACTCCCTGATCTTGATCGTACACGTTTGCGTGTATGACTAGTGTACGATTGAATCGGGGGCGCACAACAATTTGACATTGTATTAGGTGTGTTGGGGACACAAGAGATTTCTTGTATTTGGTTCCAAGGTTGTTTGAGAGATACCATCTCCATCCTACGCCTCCCACGGATTGATAAACCTTAGGTCATCCACTTGAGAAAAAATTGCTACTGTCCTACAAAACTCTACGCTTGGAAGCCCAACACGAGTCTACAAGAATAAAGTTGCGTAGTAGACATCAAGCTCTTTTCTGGCGCCGTTGTCGGGGAGGTGAGTGCTTGAAGGTATATCTTTAGATCTTGCAATTGAATTTTTTAGTTTCTTGTTTTATCACTAGTTTGGCTTTTAAAAGAAAACTACATAAAAATGGAATTGAGGTTTCATCATATTATTGATCATCTTTATAATATCTTTCTTGAAAATGATGGTTCGAAAAATTGTGCTTAATTGTTAGAAGAAGAAGTCAATAAAATGTTTGGCACAAAATATTTGAATGATGAGCATGATTGCAATGTTGTTAGTATGGATTCTTTGAATATCCATGATGCTAATGATATACAAAGCCATAAGCTTGGGGATGCTATATTTGATTAATATGATATTTTTAGCTCCCCAAGTTGTGATGAGAAAATTTATTATGATGAAAGCATGCCTCCTATCTATGATGATTTTGGTGATGACATGTATGCTATAAGGAAAAATGATAACCATGAAACTTGTGATCATGATTTTAATTTTCAATCACATGATAGTTATTTTGTTGAGTTCGCTCCCACTACTATTCATGAGAATAATTTTGCTTATGTGGAGAGTAACAAAATTTATATGCATATGTATCATGAAAAGAATGCTTTATGTGATGGTTATATTGTTGACTTCATTCATGACTCTACTTAAAATTACCATGAGAGAGGAACATATGCTTTTGCATATTGCAATAATATCAAGTTTCCTCTCTATGTGTTGAAAATTTTGAAGTTGCACTTGTTTTTCCTTCCTATGCTAGTTGATTCTTGCTCTCATAAATTATTTTCTCACAAAATCCCTATGCATAGGAAGTGGGTTAGACTTAAATTTGCTTGCCATGTGATTAATGATGCTCTCTTTATGCTTCAACTCTTTACTTTTATGTGAGTATCATTGAACTCATCATGCCTAGCTAAAAGGCTTTAAAGAAAAGCGCTTGTTGGGAGACAACCCAACACTTTTACCTACTATTTTTGTGTGCTCACATGATTAGGCTACTATAGTAATCATGTTTTATTGCTTTTGTTTCAATAAAGTGCCAAGTAAGACCTTTGGGATGGCTTACAGTGATAGTTGATTTGATCTTGCTGAGAAACTGAAACTTTTGCGCTCAGGAAAATAATTATCATTTTTAACAGAAGTGCGATAAAATACTAATTCTTTTTGAAGAAGATTAACAGACAAATTCCCGAGGATGTCCTAATTTTTCAGAATTTTTGGAGTAGCAGAAGTATGGTTGCAGTACATATTACTATAGATTGTTCTGTTTTTGACAGATTCTGTTTTCTATGCATAGTTTGCTTGTTTTCTAGTTTCCATGGCTTGAACATGCGTTGGTTTTCCCTTGAAGAGGAAAGGGTGATGCAGCAAAGTAGCATAATTATTTCCCTCAGTTTTTGAGAACCAAGGTATCAATCTAGTAGGAGACCACGCGCGAGTCACCTCGTACCTACACAAACAAATAAGAACCTTGCAACCAACGCGATAAAGGGGTTGCCAATCCCTTCACTACCACTTGCAAGAGTGAGATCTAATAGAGATAATAATAATAAAAAGATAAATATTTTTGGTATTTTTATGATGTAGGTCGAAAGTAAAGATTGCAAAATAAATGGTGCCAGAAATAGCTAGTTGTCGGGATATTAATATGATGGAAAATAGACCCGGGGGCCATAGGTTTCACTAGTGGCTTCTCTCAAGATAGCATAAGTATTACAGTGGGTGAACAAATTACTATCAAGCAATTAATAGAATTGAGCATAGTTATGAGAATATCTAGGTAAGATCATGTATATAGGCATCACGTCCGTGAAAAGTAGACCGGCTCCTGCCTACATCTACTACTATTAGTCCACACATCGACCGCTATCCAGCATGCATCTAGAGTATAAGTTCATAAGAACGGAGTAACGCTTTAAGCAAGATGACATGATGTAGAGGGATAAACTCAGCAATATGATATAAACCCCATCTTTTTATCCTCGATGGCAACAATACAATACATGTCGTTTCCCCTACTGTCACTGGGATCGAGCACCGCAAGATTGAACCCAAAGCTAAGCAATTCTCCTATTGCAAGAAAGATCAATCTAGTAGGCCAAACCAAACTGAAAATTCGAAGAGACTTGCAAAGATAACCAATCATACATAAAAGAATTCAGAGAAGATTCAAATATTGTTCATAGATAATCTTGATCATAAACCCACAATTCATCGGATCTTGACAAACACACCGCAAAAGAAGATTACATCGAATATATCTCCAAGAGAATCGAGGAGAATTTTGTATTGAGATCCAAAGAGAGAGAAGAAGCCATCTAGCTAATAACAATGGACCCGAAGGTCTGAGGTAAACTACTCACACATCATCGGAGAGGCTATGGTGTTGATGTAGAAGCCCTCCGTGATCAATGCCCCCTCCGGCGAAGCACCGGAAAAGGCCCCAAGATGGGATCTCACGGGTACAGAAGGTTGCGGCGGTGGAATTAGGTTTTCATGGTGCTCCTGGATGTTTTCAGGATACGTAGGTACATATAGGAGGAAGAAGTAGGTCGGTGGAGCCACGAGGGTGGAGGGCGCGCCCAGGGGGGTAGGCGCGCCCCCTGCGTCGTGGCTTCCTCGTTGGTTGCTTGACTTCCACTCCAAGTCCTCTGGATCACGTTCATTCCAAAAATCACGCTCCCGAAGGTTTCATTCCGTTTGGACTCTGTTTGATATTCTTTTTCTGCGAAACACTGAAATAGGCAAAAAACAGCAATTTGGGCTGGGCCTCCGGTTAATAGGTTAGTCCCAAAAATAATATAAAAGTGTATAAATAAGCCCATTAAACATCCAAAACAGAATACATAATAGCATGGAGCAATCAAAAATTATAGATACGTTGGAGACGTATCAAGCATTCCCAAGCTTAATTCCTGCTTGTCCTCGAGTAGGTAAATGATAAAAACAGAATTTTTGATGTGAAATGCTTCCTAACATATTTCTCAATATAATTTTTCTTTATTGTGGCATGAATGTTCATATCCGAAAGATTCAAGATAAAAGCTTAATATTGACATAAAAATAATAATACTTCAAGCATACTAACTAAGCAATCATGTCTTCTCAAAATAATTTGGCCAAAGAAAGTTCATCCCTACAAAATCATATAGTTTTGTCATGCACCATTTTCGTCACACAAGAATGCTCTCGTCACGCACAACCCTGATGACAAGCCAAGCAATTGTTTCATACTATAGTAATCTCAAACTTTTTTCAACTTTCACGCAATACATGAGCGTGAGCCATGGATATAGCACTATGGGTGGAATAGAATATAATGAAGGGGGTTATGTGGAGAAGACAAAAATGAGAAAGTCTCACATTGACGCGGCTAATCAATGGGCTAGGGAGATGCCCATCAATTGATGTCAATGCAAGGAGTAGGGATTGCCATGTAATGGATGCACTAAATCTATAAATGTATGAAAGCTCAACAAAATAAACTAGGTGGGTGTGCATCCAACTTGCTTGCTCACGAAGACCCAGGGCACTTGAGGAGGCCCATTGTTGGAATATACAAGCCAAGTTCTATAATGAAAAATTCCCACCAGTATATGAAAATGACAAAACAAGAGACTCTCTATCATAAATATTATGGTGCTACTTTGAAGCACAAGTGTGGAAAAAAGGATAGTAGCATTGCCCCTTTTTATTTTTTTTATTTTTTTTGGGCCTTGTTTTTTTGGCCTTTTTCTTCTCTTTTTTTGGGACAATGCTCTATTAATGATGATCATCACACTTCTATTTATTTATTTATTTACAACTCAATGATTACAACTCGATACTAGAACAAGATATGACTCTATATGAATGCCTCCGACGGTGTACCGGGATGTGCAATGACTCATGTGTGACATGTATGAAAGAATTATGAAAGGTGGCTTTGCCACAAATACGATGTCAACTACATGATCATGCAAGGCAATATGACAATAATGATGCGTGTCATAATAAACGGAACGGTGGAAAGTTGCATGGCAATATATCTCGGAATGGCTATGGAAATGCCATAATAGGTAGGTATGGTGGCTGTTTTGAGGAAGACATCAGGAGGTTTATGTGTGATGGAGTGTATCGTATCACGGGGTTTGGATGCACCGGCGAAGTTTGCACCAACTCTCAAAGTGAGAAAGGGCAATGCACGGTACCAAAGAGGCTAGCAATGATGGAAGGGTGAGAGTGCGTATAATCCATGGACTCAACATTAGTCATAAAGAACTCACATACTTATTGCAAAAATCTACAAGTCATCAAAAACCAAGTATTATGCGCATGCTCCTAGGGGGATAGATTGATAGGAAAAGACCATCGCTCGTCCCTGACTGCCACTCATAAGGAAGACAATCAAATAACACCTCATGTTTCAAATTTGTTACACAAAGTTTACCATACGTGCATGCTACGGGACTTGCAAACTTGAACACAAGTATTTCTCAAATTCACAACTACTCAACTAGCACAAATTTAATATCACTATCTCCATATCTCAAAACAATCATCAAGTATCAAACTTCTCTTAGTATTCAATGCACTTATATGAAAGTTTTTTTATAATATCAAAAGAAAATTACCATGTTGTTCTAAAGGACTCTCAAAATAATATAAGTGAAGCATGAGAGATCAATTATTTCTATAAAATCAAACCACCACCGTGCTCTAAAAGATATAAGTGAAGCACTAGAGCAAAAACTATATAGCTCAAAAGATATAAGTAAAGCACATAGAGTATTCTAATAAATTCCGATTCATGTGTGTCTCTCTCAAAAGGTGTGTACAGAGAAGATGATTGTGGTAAACTAAAAAGGAAAGACTCAAATCATACAAGACGCTCCAAGCAAAACACATATCATGTGGTGAATAAAAATATAGCTCCAAGTAAAGTTACCGATAGACGAAGACAAAAGAGGGGATGCCTTCCGGGGCATCCCCAAGCTTAGGATTTTTGGTGTCCTTGGATTTTACCTTGAGGTGCCTTGGGAATACCCAAGCTTAGGCTCTTTCCACTCCTTGTTACATAATCCATCAAATCCTTACCCAAAACTTGAAAACTTCACAACACAAAACTTAACAGAAAATCTCGTGAGCTCCGTTAGCGAAAGAAAACAAAACACCACTTCAAGGTACTGTAATGAACTCATTCTTTATTTATATTGGTGTTAAACCTACTGTATTCCAACTTCTCTATGGTTTATAAACTCCATTACTAGCCATAGATTCATCAAAATAAACAAACAACACACGAAAACAGAATCTTTCAAAAACAGAACAGTCTGTAGTAATCTGTAACTAACACAAACTTCTGGAATCCCGAAAATTATAAAATAAATTTCTGGACGTGATAAGTTTATCTATTAATCATCTGCAAAAATAATTAACTAAATAGAACTCTCCAGTAAAAAATAGCAGCAATTCTCGTGAGCGCTAAAGTTTCTGTTTTTCACATCAAGATCGCAAAGACTTTCCCCAAGTCTTCCCAAAGATTCTACTTGGCACAAACACTAATTAAAAGCATAAAACCACATCTAAACATAGGCTAGATGAATTATTTATTACTAAACATAATCAAAAAGCAAGAAACAAAAATAAAATTGGGTTGCCTCCCAACAAGTGCTATCGTTTAACGCCCCTAGCTAGGCATAAAATTTAAACAACGCTCACATGAAAGACAAGAATTGAAGCACAAAGAGAGCATCATAAAACACGTGACAAACACATATAAGTCTAACATACTTCCTATGCAAAGGCATCTTATAGGCAAACAAATTATCAAGGCAAGCAAAAACTATCATATGCAAGGAAGCGGAAAGAAACAATAGCAATCTCAACATAACAAGAGGTAATTTAGTAACATGAAAATTTCTACCACCATATTTTCCTCTCTCATACATGTAGGATAATAATCAAATTCAACAAAATAGCTATCACATAAAGTATTTTCAACATGATCCACATGCATGCCAAGTTGACACTCTTCCAAAATAGTGGGATTAACATTAACTAAATTCATGACCTCTCCAAACCCACTTTTATCAAGAACTTCATAAGATTGAACATTCTCCAAATATGTGGGATCTAAAGTTGACACTCTTCCAAACCCACTTTCAATAATATTTCAAACACCATTATCAATCTCATATTCATCATGGGGCTTAAATAAATTTTCAAGATCAAAAGAAGTATCACCCCAATCATGATCATTGCAACAAATAGTAGTCATAGCAAAACTAGCATCCCCAAGCTTGAGGTTTTGCATATCATTGACACAATTGACATTAAGAGAATTTATGATAACATCATTGCAATCATGCTTTTCATCGAAGGAACTATCAAGTATGGGTGCAATAGCAACGATCTCATGTTTAACATAAGGAACTATAGCAAACTCATCTTCATAAATATTGGCATCATGGCCACAAGAAAAGCAAGCATCATGTTCATCAAGGGATATTTCAATCAAATCATCGGAATCATAATTATCTATAGATTCATGCATATCATTATTTTCTTCCGAAGCAACGGTCATTCTTTCAATAAATTCTTTGACATAGACATTATGAGCATAGTTTTCATAGCAATATTTAAGTATGTCAAAATTTTCAGATTCGTAGAGAGTAACATCATACTTTTCAATCAAAGAAGCAACTTCATAAGCACCCATAAAGGCAGCAAATTCTTCAATTTGTTCTATGTCATAGTACCTATAAACACCCTTTGCATAAGAAGATAATATTTAATTGTCATTAAACTCACATAGGTAGGGGAGGTGTTTTTTAGGGTTCTTAGAGCAACAAGTAAAATTCACAAATTTCACAAAGATTCCAAGCATAACACAACAATCTGTTTATTTGATCCCATAAGAGTCTCCCTTTTTTAGACAAACGGTGACGCACAAAACGAGCATGCTCATGTAAAGATTTCCCATCAACTAGGCTAGTTGGGGTTTCTGCACGAGCGCATAAGGATTGAAGATGATCCAACTAGAACACTTTAAGTGGATCCATAACAATAGATTTTTAGCAAGCAAAGACGCAAGAAAATAGAAGGCACATGGAAACACAAAGAAGGATACACACGGGAAGAAGGCGAATAAAATGGCAAGGGTGAAGTGGGGGAGAGGAAAACGAGAGGCAAATGGCAAATAATGCAATGCGAGGTATAAGAGTTTGTGATGGGTACTTGGTATGTCTTGACTTGTGCGTAGACTCCCCGGCAACGGCGCCAGAAATCCTTCTTGCTACCTCTTGAGCATGTGTTGGTTTTCCCTTGAAGAGGAAAGGGTGATGCAGCAAAGCAGTGTAAGTATTTCCCTCAGTTTTTGAGAACCAAGGTATCAATCCAGTTGGAGACCACGCACGAGTCACCTCATACCTACACAAACAAATAAGAACCTCGCAACCAACGCGATAAAGGGGTTGTCAATCCCTTCACAACCACTTGCAAGAGTGAGATCTGATAGAGATAATAATAATAAAAAGATAAATATTTTTGGTATTTTTATGATATAGGTCGAAAGTAAAGATTGCAAAATAAATGGTGCCAGAAATAGCTAGTTGTCGGGATATTAATATGATGGAAAATAGACCCGGGGGCCATAGGTTTCACTAGTGGCTTCTCTCAAGATAGCATAAGTATTACAGTGGGTGAACAAATTACTGTCGAGAAATTGATAGAATTGAGCATAGTTATGAGAATATCTAGGTATGATCATGTATATAGGCATCACGTTTGTGACAAGTAGACCGACTCCTGCCTGCATCTACTACTATTAATCCACACATCGAACGCTGTCCAGCATGCATCTAGAGTATTAAGTTCATAAGAACGGAGTAACGCTTTAAGCAAGATGACATGATGTAGAGGGATAAACTCATGCAATATGATATAAACCCCATCTTTTTATCCTCGATGGCTACAATACAACACGTGCCTTGCTGCCCCTACCGTCACTGGGATCGAGCACCGCAAGATTGAACCCAAAGCTAAGCAATTCTCCCATTGCAAGAAAGATCAATCTAGTAGGCCAAACCAAACTGAAAATTCGGAGAGACTTGCGAAGATAACCAATCATGCATAAAAGAATTCAGAGAAGATTCAAATATTGTTCATAGATAATCTTGATCATAAACCAACAATTCATCGGATCTCGACAAACACACCGCAAAAGAAGATTACATCGAATAGATCTCCAAGAGAATCGAGGAGAACTTTGTATTGAGATCCAAAGAGATAGAAGAAGCCATCTAGCTAATAACAATGGACCCGAAGGTCTAAGGTAAACTACTCACACATCATCTGTCGGGTGGTAGGTGCCACATATGCCAACGGGTGGCTTATCATTGTGGGAGCCAATAAGACGTCGCCGGTGCCTGGAAACAGGATGAGGCGAAGACATGCACGCTGGCGAATCTTACCCAGCTTCGGGGCTCTCCGTGGAGATAGCACCCCTACTGTTGCTCTGCGGGGTCTCCGCATGATCACTAGATGAAGAAGTAGCTACACGATGCTCCTTGAGCTGTTTGGCGAGAGGAGGAAGAAGGGCAAGGCTTGCTCTCTTCTCCTCCCTACGTGGTGTCTAAAACTAGCAGGGATCGATCTCCTTTGCATGGATGCCCCGGGGGGTTTATATAGGCCTACCCCTCGGGGTACAATGGTAATCCGGCTGGGCGCGGGGCCCAGCCGTCTGTGTCTACGCTCTCCGGCTTCTGCGCCGGCTGCTGGGGCCCGCCGGCTTGTGGGTCCCGCCGGCTGCCGGCTCCTTGGTCGACAGGCAGGCCCCACTGTCCAGGGGCTTGTCGGCGGCTGGTTACTGTTGCTTAATCTTGGTGACGAGGGCTTCGCCGAGGTGGGCATGACTACAGTGCCGCCGCCCAGCGGGCGATCGCTGTAGCCTCACCACGTCTTATCTCCTTAATGGGGCGTCTTCTTCGAGGGAGGTGGCAAGCCAGCTGTGGGGAGCCAGCTCTATCTTGGGCCAACTGGGGGAGGCCTGACCGCCTTCGGTGTCTCTCTGCCCGAAGGGGCCCACCACCCGTGGGCCGCGCCGGCGGTCCGTCGTGGTTGACATCAGGGTCATCGTGGCAACAGTGCCGCGCCGGACGGGTCATGGCCACCCGTACGGCGCACTGTGCCAAGCGTGCTCCGGGATTCGGGGGTGGCAGGCTTCACTGTAGCCACGCCCCATCACATCGCCGTTATGTGGATGCAGACTTCGAGGGTACGATCTTGACCGCTTTATGGGAGCCGGCTTCTTGGAGTCGGCCCTCTCGCGGCCGGCTTCTCGGAGCCGGCCCTCCCGCGGCGTTTCTTCATGAGGGCTGAAGTCGGGCCGCCTTCCGATAGCCGGCCTGGAGACAGCCGGCAAGGGGAAGGCGGCCCTGTGTCTTGGATTCTTGAGGGCCGAATCGGCTCGTAATTTTGTCAGAAGGGCCAGGGGGATCCGGCTAGGCTACCCATGGTTATTTACTCCGACAGTAGTCCCCGAAGCTGATCGAGCTTCGAGGCGGACAAAGGGACGAGAAGCTAGGTCAGCTTCCTATCCCGAGGGGCCGGCTTTTGCATGTGCGTGCCGTCTTCAGAAAGCTCCGTTTCTTGTAGGTGGGAATGTGGGTCGCCCTGCGAGCTGACCCCGCGCCATTCCGCAGGCCATGTGGCGAGGAAGTCCTGCCAACGCACGCACGCGACGGGACGCCGCCGCAGGCCCGGGCCCGCCACTCGCGGGCCTCGGTCCGAGCGCGGATCTTCTGTGGCCCACATGGACTGCTCGCCTCCCCGCGGCGGTTTTATTCTGCCATCAAGGCACAATAATCGCGGGATGTGGGGGAGTGGGCGCAGTTGATCCCCACGTTCCCCCACACTGTGCCTCCTCGGCTCCGCCGCGCGGTCTATAAGTAGGAGGAGGGGGAGCGGCAGAGGCTCACGCGCTCTCCCTCACTCTGCCCCTTCTCGCCCTCCTTCATCTTCTCTTCGCCACAGCAACTCTTCGCAGCGTCGTTCTGTCGTCGCTTTGTCTTGCTCCCCGCCGCGGCAACCCTTTGCCGCATTGTTTCGCCGTCGCTTCGTCTTGCTCCCTGCCGCATTGCTCCCATGGCGTTGTCGAGCTCGTGGGATGGCTCCAACGTCCATGAGGACCACGTCGAGTTCCTCCGCCGGACGCGGCGTCTGCCCGGCAAGAACCTAGTGCGGGTTCGTCAAGCGCCGGCGAGGGAGATTTCGCCGGCACCGGAGGAGGGCGAGCGGGCGATCTTCCGCTCACACTGCCTGCACGGCTTCGGCCTCCCGGCGAGCGGATTCCTTCGAGCCTTCCTCGAATTCTACCACCTCCAGCCGCATCACCTTACGCCCAACGCGGTGATGCTGCTGTCGGCCTTCGTCATCCTGTGCGAGGGTTTTCTTGGAGTTCTCCCCACGCTCGATCTCTGGGGGGAGTTCTTCCAAAGCAAGCTCGGCACCGTCGTCGCGGGCGTGCCCGCCCCCTGCGGAGCCTTCATTGCCATGAGGCGGGCGAGCGAGAACAATCCATTCCCGTCCATTCCGCTGATCTAGTCGGTGAAGCTTTGGCAGGAGTCTTATTTTTATGTGAAGAACGTCGCCCAGCAAGGCGACTATGTCAACCTGCCGGCTTACGTAGCCGGCCCGCCGGCTGGGAGGCAACCTTCGTGGAGCTACCTGGCCAGGTCGCTGTCTCAGGCCGGGAACGCAGCCGTCTCCCGGCTTCGGGTGATGATCCAGTCGGAGGGCCTGACCGGGGCCGACTTGGTGGCCGCCTTGGTGGAGCGCCGGGTTCTTCCGCTCCAAGGCTGGCCTCACATGATCTGCCAGATGAGCGGCCGCTTCGACCCGTGCCGGCTGAGCACCAGGGAGATGCCTCACGCAGAGGTGTCTTACATGGTGAATTACATCTCCAACTGCAAGCTCATCGAGGATTGGCGATACGGCAAGGAGCCGTATTCCCGCGCCAACCCTCTGCCTTCCGTAAGTTCTTTCTTATTTTCTTCCTTTTTGTAGCCGGCCTCATGATAGCCGACTTTTGATCAATTGGTTTGCTTTTAGCAGAACCCTCTTCTTCCGTCGACGGCCGGGGCCGCGGGGGTAGAGCGCCAGCTCCTCCCCGACCGCACGATGGACGACGCCGACGATCCGGACCTAGGAGCGGCCGCCATGGAAGACGCCATCGTGGGGGAAGGCGACGAGGCCGGAGGCGCGGGACTCGGGGCCAGCTTCGAAGACTGGCCGGACGACGACGAGGTCGAAGTCGCCCCGCACCGCCAGCCGACGCCTGATCATCAAGGCGCGGGCTCGTCCGCCGTGCCGGCTGCCCGTGGCGGCGCGCAGAAGCGCCGGGCCGCATCGACCTTCTTCGGCAGCCGGCCGAAGAAATCCAAGGCTTCCACGGCGGTGACCAAGCGGGATGAGGCGGCTGCGAAGGCGGCCCGCTTCCGCAAGGTGGTGAAGCAGCCGCAGGCAGTCTCTGTGTAAGTCGTTGAATGTCTTGCGTATATATTATTATTTTTTTGTCTTTTTCGTCCGAAGCTCTTCTAAACCTTTCTTTTCTTGCCGGACAGGGCGCCGCTTTCTCTCAAGCGAGGTCCTGCGGCTCCGTTGTCGGGCCGACTGGAGGGTCCTCAAGCTCCCGCCGCGTGGACCCCCGCGCCGATCTTAGGGAGGCCACGGAGGGGAATGCGCGGGAGGCGCGGGAGGAGCGGGAGGCGGCGGAGCGAAGGACCGCCCAGGCGACGAAGGAGCAGGCCGACGCTGCGGCCAAGGCCCGGGCGAAAGCGGCAGCCGCGGAGACGGAGGCGGAGGCCTCGCACAACCGGCCTCCGCTGCTCGTTGTTCCCCTCCGCGCCATGGCCCCCAACATTCCCGTGCCCCGTCAGAGGAGGTCGACCAAGGCCCGCCGGTGATGGACGGGCGGGAGGACCACGTGATCTTCGTGGAGGGGGCGTCGCAGACGGCGCTGACTGGAGCGGGCCAAAGCGGCCAATCAGCTGCGGCGCCAGAGCAGCCGTCCAGGGGTGAGCCAGAAGCAGGGGCCGGCCTCGAGGTGCAGCCGGCATTGCGCCGGCGTGCAGGGGGTGTCGCCTCCACGCCGGAACCGCACCGAGCAGCGGGCGCCAGCTAGACGACGGAGGCCCTGGAGGCGGCCGGCGCCAGCACGTCCGAGTGGACTCCCAGCGGGGGGACGAGCGAGCTGAACGCGGCGGCCCAGGAGGTCCGGAACCGGCTTCAAGCTCAGGCCGCCTCGCTGCAGCGATAAACTCAAGAGTTTCTCTCGACGCGGGCCGTCATCTGGGTGAGTCTTCTGGCCTTGGTTATTTTGTTCTTTTGGTTTCTTCCGTGGGGGCGCGTTAGTGCACCCACTGGGTGTAGTCCCCGAGTTCCGAGCCGGCTGCTGCGCAGGCGGCTTGGAACTTACTAGGTTCTGACAACTTAACTTATCCTTGCTTCCTGTATAATCTTTCAGGAGTATCACAACCTCCGTGCAGCCGCCTTCAACTCCCAGGCTCAGGAGCTGGACAGGAGAACCGAAGACCTGACCAGCAGCCGGAGTGCGTATTTGTTTCGTTCATCTCCTGTGGGGGCGCGTCAGCGCACCCACTGGGTGTAGTCCCTGAGATTCGGGCCGACTGCTAAGCAGCCGGGTCGGATCTTCCTTGACGACTTCACCTTATTAATTTCCGTTGTCTTCATGCTTGCAGGAGCCAATGCCGACTTGAGGGAGCAGCTCAGCGGGGCCCAGGCCGCCCTTCGCGCCAAGGAAGCCGAGTACAGCGCCTTGGTCCTGGAGCGTGACCGCTTGGTCAAGAAGTTGGCCGACGGGGAGGAGAGCCATAAGGCGGCCCTGAAGAAGGCGCAGGACAACGAGGACGCCCTGAAGGCCGAGTTCGAGACCGAAGTGGCGGGCTGGGCTGAAGCGAAGCAGGCGCTGAGCGAGGGCTTCAGCCGTATCGAGGATCTGATCGATGGTAAGCCGCCTTCTTCACTCCCTGCTTGCCCTTTGATCCCTGATTTGTGTTCTGACTTGTGCTACTTTTTGTTCTCTGTGCAGACTGCTTTCCCGGCTACTCCGTCTTCGCCACCCAATCCATCGAGGCCCATCGCGAGGCACGCCGGCAGGCGGGGGCTGAAATCGCGCCGGACGCAAGTCGGACGCTCGAGGAGCAGCTCTTGGCGGTCCAAGCCCGGCTGCAGCCGGCTCACCGTATGCTCCGCCGCCTCCAGCGCGCTGGGGCGCAGGTGTTGGCCGCCCTCTGGCCAAGCGAGATGATTCCCCGCATCCCGAATCAGACTGCCGACTGGCTGGAGGTGGTGGTTGGCCGCTTCGAGGCCTGGAAGGCGTCGGCAGCCCGACTTGGAGCTGGGCGGGTGCTGCAGTTCATCCAAGCCTGGTATCCGAGGCTGAACCTGGACCAGCTGCGCACCTGGCGGCTGGAGGCCGACGAAGAGTTGGAGGAGGTGCGGCCGGCTATCGCTCAGCGCGCTTCGACGATCGCCGAGTGTACTGACATCAGTGTCTTCGCTCCTGAGATCAATGACGACGGCGTTGCCCAGCCGGAGGAGTGGTTCGGGCTGGACCCGGCAGCGGGTGAAGACTCGGCAGAGGAGATCGCCTCCAGCGATGAAGGCGAAGACGACGAAGGAGAGGAAGGCGAAGACGTTGAGCCGACTGGTGAAGCGGGCAGCCAGCCTCAGCCTGATCGTGCCTCCGGCAAGAAGGCGCGTGCTAGCGCGCCCTCTGCGGGAGGCGGTGATCATGCCGAGGTTCGCCAGCCGGCCACTCCTCCAGCCGGCACTGCCGTCTCCACCAACCTGCCCGACTCGCCAGTCGCTCCCTTGGCCTAGTCTGCCATCCTTGTTTTTTCCTGCTTGTTGCCTTTTGAACAACTTTATTAAACTTGCGCAGTTCCACCCACTGGGGGTGTATTCGAACTATGTTGAATGCTGGCCTTTTGAAGGTCTTTTATGTAAATATTATTGTGTGTTTGGTTTCCATTCATGTATGCTTTTTATCCTTAGGCTGTTTCCTTTGCCGCCTTCCCCTTCTGGGAAGGCAAGTACTCGAGCTTTCTTAGATTGAAGCGAGGTGAATGGAAGCCGGCCGGCCGGCTACTCTGGTAGTCGGTCGGTGGTGGGAGAAAAACCGGCTTTTGTTATATTAGTCCGTTAGTCCCTAGCCGTTTTTCGTGTGGGCACCCGTTCCTGCCTTTAACTCTTGCCAGCCGGACAGCCGGTTCTTCGAACTGCGACTTTTGGCAAGAGAAGGCTTGGGAGCCGGCACACTACTTGTCTGACCGCGGGTAGGACTTCTAATATAACTCCAGGCGGCCAGTCCCCGGGCCGACTAGTCGAACCCGGTGCCAGACGAAAAAAGTAAATGTGATGACAAGGTCATAAGCATGATACTCTTCATTCATAGATAAAAGATGGCAGTCCCCGAGCTCTCCTCGGGGGGCCTATTGTCTCGTACTTAGTACAAAAGTTAGCGTGATACATACTGCATTTCAACTGTAAAATCTCCGGAGGAGGTTGGCGTTCCATGGTCGTTCCGACTCTTTGCCGGAGTCGTCTCTCTTTCGTGCCTTCGGCTTCTGCACGTCGATCAGGTAGTAGGAGTCGTTGCCTAAAGCTCTGCTGATGACGAAGGGGCCCTCCCAAGGAGCCGAGAGCTTGTGCTGGCCGGCTGTTCGCTGGATCAGCCGGAGCACCAGATCGCCCTCTTGGAAGGATCTTGGCTTGACCTTCCGGCTGTGGTAGCGGCGCAGGTCCTGCTGATAGATGGCGGACCGGCTGAGGGCTAACAGCCGGCCTTCTTCCAGCAAGTCGACGCCGTCTTATCGTGCTTCCTGGCCTCCGCCTCCGTGTACATGGTTACCCGAGGCGAGTCGAACTCGATGTCAGTTGGGATGACCGCCTCGGCACCATACACGAGGAAGAAAGGAGTGAAGCCGGTTGACTTGTTTGGGGTAGTGCGCAGACTCCAGAGGACGCCCGGCAGCTCATCGAGCCAACTACCGGCCGAACGCTCCAGTGGTACAACCAGTCAGGGCTTGATGCCGGAAAGGATGAGGCCGTTGGCTCGCTCGACCTGGCCGTTTGACTGCGGGTGGGCAACGGACGCCAAGTCCAACCGGATGCCTTGCGTCGCGCAGAAACGTGCCAAGGCTCCCTTGGCGAAATTCGTGCCATTGTCGGTGATGATGTTGTGTGGCACGCCGTACCGAGTTGTTATTTCTGCGATAAATGTCACGGTAGTCGGCCCATTCAGCTTCTTGATCGGCTTTGCCTCAATCCATTTGGTGAATTTGTCCATAGCGACAAGCAGATGTGTCATGCCGCCACGTGCCGTCTTGAATGGGCCCACCATGTCCAGTCCCCAAACGGCGAAGGGCCAAGTGAGGGGAATGGTCTTGAGTGCTGAAGCCGGCATGTGTTTCTTGGAGCTGAAGAGTTGGCACCCTTTGCAATGTTTAACTAACTCCTTGGCGTCATCCAAAGCAGTCGGCCAAAAGAAACCATGGCGGAAAGCTTTGGCGACGAGTGATCTTGAGGCCGCATGGTGGCCGTATTCTCCTTGGTGGATGTCTCTGAGGATTGCAATGCCCTTCTCTTGCTCGATGCATCGCTGGAGGACTCCAGTGACACTGCGCTTGACGAGCTCTCTGTTGACGATAGTGTATGCTCTGGCTCGGCGTTGGACTTGTCTTGCCTCTATTTTGTCAGCCGGCAGATCTTGGTTTATTAGGAAGTTGAGGATGGACTGAGCCCATGATGGAGCTGCGACCTCTTCTATTGCCAAAACGGCTACTGCGACCAGGGCGGGCGGGCTGGGTGGTGAAATGCTGGAGTCGGCCGCCGCCTGCTGTGTTGGTGCGGTCTCCAGGCCGACTACCGCAGTCCCCGGGTCGGGCGTAACTACGGAAGTCCCCGAGCCGCCTGCTGATGTCCCTTGGCCGACTATCGAAGTCCCCGGGTCACCCTCTTGGTTCTTCGAGCCGGTCCTGGCTGTATCGGGGTCAGGCGGCACGAAGATGGAATCGGATTCTGGAGACGGCTTGATAGACGGCTTGAGGAGGCGTTGTAGAGAGACACCGGTTGGTATTGCTTGCCGAGTGGAGCCTATTCGAGCCAGGGCATCAGCTGGCTCGTTGTCGGCTCGCGGTACGTGGAGGAACTCGCATCCTTCAAAATACCCATTGATCTGCTGAACGAGGAAGCGGTAGCTTGCCATATTTGCGTCCTTGGCATCCCAGTCGCCGGATGATTGCTGGACCACCAAGTCCGAATCGCCATAACATAGGATCCGGCGAATGCCGAGCTCTTTGGCAAGCCGGAGCCCATGTATGAGCGCCTCATACTCGGCCACGTTGTTGGAGGCGGCAAAGTGAATTTGCAGCGTGTATCTGAGCTTGTCCCCTTTGGGAGAGGTGAGGATGACGCCGGCTCCCAAGCCGGTGCGCATCTTGGACCCATCGAAATGCATGCGCCAATGAGTGGAGTCGGGAGCTGGCGGCAGGTACTGGGTCTCGGCCCAGTCGACGAGGAAGTCAGACAATGCTTGGGACTTGATGGCGGTGCGAGGCTGGTAGAAGATCGTGTAAAGGGCCAGCTCGATGGCCCATTTCGCCACCCGGCCGGATGCATCCCGGCTGCCTATGATCTCGGCCAGCGGGGCGGTGCATACGACCGTGATGGGATGCTCTTGGAAGTAGGGCTTCAGCTTCTTGGCGGCGAAGTACACGCCGTAGCACATCTTCTGGTAGTGCGGGTAGTTCTACTTCAAGGTAGACAGCACCTCGCTCAAATAGTACACCGGCCTCTGGACCGGCTGGGCTCGGCCCTCTTCTGGGCGCTGGACTACGATGACGGTGCTGACCACCCGGCTGGTTGCGGCAATGTAGAGGAGCATGGGCTCTTTCTCAGTCGGCGCCGCCAGGACAGGCGGCGTGGCCAGCATCTTCTTTAGCTCGTGAAAAGCTTGGTCGGCTTGGTCATTCCACTCGAAGTGAGTGGTCTTCTTCATGAGGCGGTAGAGGGGAAGAGCTTTCTCTCCGAGCCGGCTGATGAAGCGGTTCAGGGAGGCCAAGCATCCGGTAAACTTCTGGACGTCTCAAAGTTTGGTGGGAATCGCCATTCTCTCAATGGCCTTGATCTTTACTGGGTTGCATTCGATGCCGCGTTCGGAAACCAGGAAGCCTAGGAGTTGGCCGGCTGGCACTCCGAACACGCATTTCTCGGGGTTGAGCTTGATTTGGAACCGGCGTAGGTTCTCAAATGTTTCCTTGAGGTCTTCCAGCAAGGTGCCGCGCTTCTCCATCTTCACCACAATGTAGTCTACGTAGACGTGGGCATTTCTGCCGAGCTGCTTGAGGAGGCACTTCTGCATGCAACGCTGAAAAGTGGCACCGGCATTTCTCAAGCCGAATGTCATAGTCAGATAGCAGAAGGCTCCGAATGGCGTGATGAAGGCGGAATTCAGGCGGTCTGCCGGATCTAACTTTATCTGGTGATACCCTGAGTAAGCATCCAAGAAACTCAACAGCTCGCATTCGGCCGTGGAGTCTATCACTTGGTCAATCCTTGGCAGGGAAAAGGGATCTTTGGGGCAGGCCTTGTTGAGGCTCGTGTAGTCTATACACATGCGCCACTTGTTGTTCTTCTTTAGCACGAGGACCGGGTTGGCGAGCCATTCTGGAAAGAAAACTTCCATAATGAAGCCGGCTGCCAGAAGCCGGGCTATCTCCTCTCCCACGATCCTGCGTTTCTCCTCCGACAGTCGGCGGAGGGGTTGTTTGACCGGCTTTGCGTCTTCTCGAACGTGTAGTTTGTGCTCGGCGAATTCCTTCGGAACACCCGGCATGTCCTTGGGGGACCATGCAAAGATGTCCCGATTCTCACGGAGGAAATCGGCGAGCTCGCTTTCCTATTTGCTGTTTAGGTTTGCCCCGATGACGGCAAACCTCTCTGGGTGCTCGGGGTCAAGAGGTATCTTCTTTGTCTCCTTGGCCGGCTAGAAAGATCCTTGAGCATCATACTCCTTGGGATCGGGGGACAAGGCCGACTATTTGCCGGCCATGGCCACGACTCGGTCCAACATCTTCTTTTCTTCGGCAATCACAAGGGACTCGGCCAGCCGGTCTGCTGGCTGCTGCGCACTCAGAAGACTTCTTGTAATCGCCGGCTATGGTGATGATGCCTTTGGTGCTCGGCATCTTCATCTTGAGGTAAGCATAGTGGGGAACAGCCATGAACCTGGCCAAGGCAGGTCAGCCAAGCAATGCATGGTAGGGGCTCTCCAGGTCCACCACTTCAAACCAGATCGCCTCCCGGCGGAAATGCTCCTTGTCCCCAAAAAGTACATCAATCTTGATCTTGCCAATGGGGGCGCAGGACAAGCCGGGTACGATGCCATGGAACACAGTCCGAGTAGGCATGAGTTGCTTCATCTTGACGTTCAGCTTCTCCAGGGTGTCACGGTACAGGATGTTGATGCTGCTCCCGCCGTCTATCAGCACGCGGGAGAAACGGGCGGCGCGTCTGTCCGTTGCAAGGGTGGCATCCAGAACCAACGCATAAGAGCCGGGAGATGGCATCACCTCTGGGTGGTCGGCCTGGCTCCAGCTGATAGGTTTTTCTGACCAGTGCATGTGCTCGGCAGGGTTGGCAGCGACCATGCTGACCTCCTGGTGCTCTCGGCGTCTGCCGCGCCGGTCTTCGGGCTGGCTTGTAAAGACGACATAGGTGACATGCTCGTCGGGGAACTCATCGTGCACGGCTCCGACTGCAGGCCAAGCGGTCGGCGGCTGCGGAGCCGGAGGCGGCGGACCGGCAGGCGGACGGCGGCGCGAGCCCTTCGCCTTTGGAGATTCGGGTGAGCCAGTGGCACTTCCGGGTTGTGTGGTTGGATGGCTTCGCGCCGCTGTGGAACTTGCATGGGGCATCGAGAGTTTGCTTGTAGGAGAAGGCCGGCTGCCAAGCCGGCTTGCCGCCCCTCTGCTTCTTGGGTGTGGGCCGCCCTTCGGGCTGCTCGTCTTCGACTATGGCCACCTGCCGACTGGTGGAGGGCGGCACGGGGCCTTTGCGCTTGTGGTCGTTCTGGTGTGGGCGTCGGCCGGAATCCCCAGCCGGCGTCTTGGGCGCCGGGTTGAGTACTTTCGCGGACGCGTCTACCCGGAGCTCGGTCTTCATTGAGGAGTCGGCGGTGGCGTACTTGTCCGCTATGTCCAGAAGCTCGTTGAGGGTAGTCGGCTCATCGCAGAGAAGCTTGTGCTTGAGGAGGGTGCCTTCTCGGCACCCGGCAGTGAAGTATTCTATGGCTTGCACCTCGTGCACCCCTTCGCAAGAGTTGCGGAGCTCGGCCCAACGCGTGAGGTAGTCGCGAGTGGACTCGGCGGGGCCTTGTACACACAAGGAGAGCTGTCTGGGCTTGGGAGCCCGCTTGTAGGTGCTGGTGAAGTTGCGGACGAAGGCTTCTGTGAAGTCTAGCCAGCTGTTGATGTTGTATGTCTTGAGGCTGTTGAGCCAGGTCCGCGCCGTGCCCTGCAGCATGAGGGGCACGTACTTCACGGCAACGCGCCTGTTGCCGTTGGCTATGCTAACCGCCGTGGAGTAGTCGATCAACCAATCTTCCGGCTTCACGGAGCCGTTGTACTTGGGCGTGTCTCTTGGGAGCGAGAACCCTTTGGGGAAGGGCTCGTCGTGGATGCGGGGGCCGAAGCAAGGCAGGCCGACATCGTCTTCTTCTTCTAGCTCCAGGGATCGCGCCAGGCGGTCGATCCGATGGCGGGCGTCGTTCTCACCGACTCCTTCGCGGCGACCTAGCCGGACGCTGAGGGTCGGATGCGCAACGGGCGGCGGGGTGGGATATCTCTCCCCACGGGGCCGAGGCGGAGGCGGGTTGCCCCGCCACTCCACGGCCCGAGGGTGGCCTTCTGCGTCTCACTCGATGGAGATTCGGGTTCGGGTTCGGCTTCGGCTGGCAGCCGGCTCTTTCTCACGCCGCGCGCGGGTTTTACCCGCAGTCGGCGTCCGGGACGTCGCGCCGTGATCTCGGCGTGGGGGAGGGCTTTCCGCGCGGGCGTTGGCTGTCTAGCTCGTCTACGGCCGCCTGGGCAGCACGCAGGTTCTCGAGTGGAGTGGCGTAGACTGGGCGGTCGACTCCTAGCGTGTCGGCGATGGCAGCGCCGCGCTGCCTGACAACGCCGGCCCGGCTGGGCCCGCCTGGGGGCGGCGTGCCAAAGGCGGCGCGGTCGGCTTCGTGCCGGTGGGCCTCAGTGAGGCGTCTCATGGAAGCCAGCTTCCGGCCCTCCACGAGGAGGGCGAGGCGGCGAGCCTCCAGTGCTTCGGCATCGGCATCGGCCGGGAGGGGGATGGTCAAGTCGTGGACCGCCGCATGCGGGGCGTCGTGGGCGCTCTGGTCGGAAGCGTCGCCGTGGCCGATGACCATCACCTCGGTGGTGACAGCGTCGCAGCCATCGGCCTGGGGAAGCGGGTCGTTGTAGATCGTGACGTCGGTGGGGAAAGTGTCGAGTGAGGTCGTGTCGGAGTCGACAAGCATCGGATCGGTGGAGCCGACCGACTCCAAGTCCACAGCAGGCTCGCCGAAGACGTGGAGCTGGCCGAGGAGATTGACGAGGTGGTCGGTGCCTCCGTCCGAGGCGAGCTCGTCGGAGATGAGGGTCTTGTCAAGGAGATCGGCGAGGCCGCTCGCTGCGCAGACGTTGGTGACGCCTTGCAGCGCGTCGTGGCAAGCGCCATCGGGCGTGCCGGGCTGGCTACGCTCGCTGGGGAGGAAGAGGGTTCCCGTCCAGAACAGGTCTCCGGACGACGGTGCACCTGGCCCCAAGGTGGGCACCAAATGTCGGGTGGTAGGTGCGACATATGCCAATGGGTGGCTTATCATTGTGGGAGCCAGTAAGACGTCGCCGGTGCCTGGAAGCGGGATGAGGCGAAGACATGCATGCCGGCGAATCTTACCCAGCTTCGGGGCTCTCCGTGGAGATAACACCCCTACTGCTGCTCTGCGGGGTATCCGCATGATCGCTAGATGAACAAGTAGCTACACGATGCTCCTTGAGCTGTTTTGTGAGGAGAAGAAGTAGAGCACGGCTAGCCCTCCTCCCCTCTCTATGTGGTGTCTAGAACTAGCTTGGATCAACCCTTTGCATGGGTGTCCCGGGGGGATTATATAGGCCTACCCCCCGGGGGTACAATGGTAATCCGGCTGGGCGTGGGGCCCAACCGTCTGTGTCTACACTCGCCGGCTTCTGCGCCGGCTACTGGGGCCCGCCGGCTGGTGGGTCCCGCCGGCTGCCGGCTCCTTGGTCGACAGGCAGGCCCCACCGTCCAGGGCCTTGTCGGTGGCTGGTTACTGTTGCTCAATCCTGGTGACGAGGGCTTCGCCGAGGTGGGCGTGGCTACAGTGCCGCCGTCCGGCGGGTGATCGCTGTAGCCTCACCGCGTCTTGTCTCCCTAATGAGGGAGGTGGCAAGCCGGCTGTGGAGAGCCGGCTCTGTCGTGCGCCGACTGGGGGAGGCCTGGCCGCCTTCGGGTGTCTCTCTGCCTGAAGGGGCCCACCACCCGTGGGCCACACTGGCAGCCCGTCATGGATGACATCAGGGTCAACGTGGCTATAGTGCCACGCCGGACGGGTCATGGTCACCCGTACGGCGCACTGTGCCAGGCGTGCTTCGGGATTCGGGGGTTGCAGGCTTTACTGTAGCCACGCCCCGTCATATCGCCGTTATGTGGATGCAGACTTCGAGGGTACGATCTTGACCGCTTTGTGGGAGCTGGCTTCTTGGAGTCGGCCTTCTCGCGGCCGGCTTCTCGGAGCCGGCCCTCCCGCGGCTTTCTTCATGAGGGCTAAAGTCGGGTCGCCTTCCAATAGCCAGCCTGGGAGATAGCCGGCCAGGGGAAGGCAGCCCCACATCTTGGATTCTTGAGGGCCGGATCGGCTCGTAATTTTTTCAGAAGGGCCAGGGGGAGCCGGCTAGGCTACCCGTGGTCATTTACTCCGACACATATTCATCAATATCAATCAAGAAGGACGTACGGTATTACCTCCATAGAGAGGGCCCGAACCTGGGTAAACATCGTGTCCCTTTGTCTCCTATTACCATCGACCTTAGACGCACAGTTCAGGACCCCGTACCCGAGATCCGCCGGTTTTGACACCGACAGCTGCAGCAAGCACTAAGCATATATGGTGGCTAACATACGCAAATAAGAGCGAGAAGAGAAGCAACACAGCGGTCGAGAAGCTAGAAGTGATCAAGAAGTGATCCTGAAACTACTTATGTTCAACCACAACACAAGAACCGTGTTCACTTCCCAGACTCCGTCAAAAAGAGACCATCACAGCTACACACGCGGTTGATGCGTTTTAATTAAGTCAAGTGTCAAGTTCTCTACAACTGGACATTAACAAATTCCCATCTGCCACATAACCGCGGGCACGGCTTTCGAAAGTTTAAACCCTGCAGGGGTGTCCCAACTTAACCCATCATAAGCTCTCATGGTCAACGAAGGATATTCCTTCTCTCGGAAAGACTCGATCACTCTTGGAATCCCGGTTACAAGACATTTTGACAATGGTAAAACAAGACCAGCAAAGCCGCCCGATGTGCCGACAATCCCGATAGGATTCGCACGTATCTCGTTCTCAGGGCACACCGGATAGGTCAAGCTATGAGTAAAACCAGCCCTCAAGTTGCCCCGAGGTGGCCCCGCAGGCTGCCCAGTTCAGACCAACACTTAGAGAAGCACTGGCACGGGGGGGTTAAAATAAAGATGACCCTTGGGCTCGCGAAAACCCAAGGGAAAGTTATAGGTTGTTAGGCAAATGTAAAACCAAGGTTGGGCCTTGCTGGAGGAGTTTTATTCAAAGCGAACTGTCAAGGGGTTCCCATAACACCCAACCGTGTAAGGAACACAAAATCAAGGAACATAACACCGGTATGATGGAAACTAGGGCCGCAAGGGTGGAACAAAACACCAGGCATAAGGCCGAGCCTTCCACCATTTACCAAGTGTATAGATGCATTAATTACATAAGATATATTGTGATATCCCAACATATCCATGTTCCAACATGGAACAAACTTCAGCTTCACCTGCAACTAACAACGCTATAAGAGGGGCTGAGCAAAAGCGGTAACATAGCCAAACAACGGTTTGCTAGGAAGGTGGGTTAGAGGCTTGACATGGCAATATGGGAGGCATGATATAACAAGTGGTAGGTAGCGCAACATAGTGATAGAGCGAACAACTAGCAAGCAAAGATAGAAGTGATATCGAAGGTATGGTCATCTTGCCTGAGATCCCGCAAGGAAGAAGAACGATTCCATTAAGAAGACAAGCGGACGTAGTCGAAGGAATCCTCACAACTCCGGAACGAAACCGAAGCTAACGAGAGAAGCAACCCGGAAAGAAGCAAGCAAATAGTAAACAACCATCACATAAACATGGCATGATGCACAACCAAGTATGATGCATGTCCGATTTAAAGAGGCATGGCATGGCAAAGTGCAACAATCAATACTACACATTAAGTGGAGCTCAATATGCAACGAGTTGCATATTGACGAAACACCACATTCGATTATTTAGTTCACTCCCGGTTATGTACCCAACAATATTAAATGTTATTAAACATGGCAAGAGGTGAGGCAAAAGTAAACTACACATCTAGACAAGTTTAAATGAGGCCGGAACAACAAACAACAATTCCAAAAAGTCCCCATAAGCAATTTATGGTTTTGGTACTGTTCTGCCCTAAACACAATTTTAGAGTTGTTAAACATGCAAAGTACAGCCACCATGTTAATCTATGCATTTTTCTACCCCATTTACATAAAAAGATTATTTAAACCCGAGCTACGGTTAATTAGTTATGAATTAAATCATTTTAACATGGCATTTATGCAAAATAAACTCAAGCAGCATTCTAAGCATTTTTAACATAGATGAATGTAGCATATTATGAAACTAGATAAAATTCTAAGGAAAAGTTACATATATAAAACATTTTACACCGATGCACGGTTGTGGAGTTATGGAGTTATTAAATGCATGAAACTTAGGGGGTTTTCTGCAATTCCAAAATTCTATGGAAAAATGCTAAATTCGCAGGTAGTGGAAAAAAACATCAACGGGCCGAAACTGGATCTGGGCAAGGTTGCTCACATTGGGCCAAGCCCAGCTGGCGCAGGGGAGGCCGGCCGGTTGAAGGGGAAGTAGAGATGGGCACTGGCCGCGGCTAGAGTGGAGGCCGGCCCACCTGGCGCTGGAAGGCCTGCTGGCGAGGTCAACACGGTGGTTATGCGTGTGCTTGCACGCACGCATAGACGACGAAGGGGACGCCGGTGGCGGTTGTGACTCCGGCGAGCCAAGGCGAGGCCGGGAATGGATCAAGGACCCTGGATCTAGTGGGGCCAGGCCGGATCCGACGAAGATGAGGCCGGCGGTGGAGCTCCCTGCAGCGCCTGCGAGAGAGAGAGGGAGACGGAACGGGTGAGGGGAAGAGAGGGAAGAAAAGGGAGCACGGGGAACGAGGTGCGGGCGACCTGGGAGGAGGCGGTCGTCCTCAGCGGCACGAGGTTTGACTACGGTGAGGTCCTGACATGCTCCGGTGGCCTTGGTCACCGGCGAGCGGGGAGGCGAGGTGGTGCGGCAACCGGGTGCGGAAGCGCGGCGGCGGGGAGCGGGAGTCGCGGGCGACGGCGTGCGGGCTCTGGGACTGGCCCCGATGGGCTTGGCGGGCCTTGCCCGGGCCTGGGCGGGCGCGCGGTGGTGGGAGCGGGGCGTGTGGCAGCGCCTGGTTGGCCGAAACGGTGATCAGGTGGCGGCGCGGCCACTGGGACGCCGACAAGTGGCGGATGAGGAGGGGCTCGGCATGGAAAACGATGGGGTGGTGGTGGCTGCAGCTGCGGGACAGAGGTAGGGGAAGGTTTAGGGGTAGGTTTAGACTAGGGTTGTCCAAATTAGTAAGGAGGGGTGTTTATATAGGAGGTTTGCTAGGGTTAGGGGGTTTTCTGGACCCTCCGATGACGATCGGACGACACCGGTCGCAAGGGGGGTTAGGTAGGTGGGCTAGGTGGGCTGTGGGGAGTGCGATGGGCTGAGAGGAGAGAAAAGAAGGCAGCCCGGCAATAGTTTCCGGAGACCGAAAACGTCCGACGTTTGACCGGCTATAATGCCGCTATAAGTTTAACGGTTGGGCTATCAAACGAGCTCTGAATGTGATGAAAATTGACAGGCGGTCTACCGACAACATAAAAACACCGCATGACAACTTTCATCCCATTTTAAGAACTTTTTCCGGCCACTTATAAAATAATATTATGGACGTGCCGCGGGCGCATGCAAGTGTGTCTGGGCTCAGAACGGACAACGGAGAGAACTTGGGGAAACCGGACGGATGCAAGTTTTGAAAACATGATGATGTAATGCACATGATGACATGACAAGATGCAACATGCAAGCGAAAGACATTGCAACGACGGCGAATAACTAGAAGACACCTGGCACATCGGTCTCGGGGCATCACAACACTCCACCACTACAAGAGCATCTCGTCCCGAGATCTAGGATGGCACCGAAGGGAAACGGAAGAGGAAGAGAAGAGGTAAAACTAAGTTGCTTCTTTGACAAATGAGTGAAACCAAAGAACCTTGCAAGGTTAAACAAATTGAAAGAAAGAATACGACGAAGATGTACAAAGTTGAAAACACTCCGTTGGAAAAGAGGAACAAGGAACATTATGAGAACATTGTAGGTTGAAAGACATAAGAAAAGGGTTGCAATTGACAAGAAGTACATGCAAGCACTCTAGTTGAAACGAGATGTACAAGGAATGATAAAGATCAATTACGACAACACTCCGGTTAAACCAAGATAGAGAAGGAATAAGGATGCTATAATTTGGACAGCACTTCGACTGTAAATGGAAGGAATTGAACATGATCTTGGCAAAAGAAGAAGATGGGTCGAAGAGAGCAACATCACAATGCCTCCGGAACAAATGTAAGAATGGAATCAAAAGAACGGAGGAGAAAACAACATCTTCTACCTCAAATGAGCTTGAAAAGCATCTTTAGTAGAAGGGCCGAACGGAGTTATTGGAAAACCAACAACGAAAAGAGTAAGTTTGTTGTGGGCTTATGGGAAACATCTTGAAATTTGAGGTGAAATTCTGCCAGTAGCGGAAACAATAGATTGAATTGACATCAACAAGGAGATGAGAAGCTTATTTCATCGGGAGGACAAATGAAGAACTTGGGTCATTTATGAGCACCATAAAAAGCAACAATCCTTAGGGGAAGCTTTAAGTGAAATATAACCCAAGATAACTCCAATGAAGAGATTGATTGGTTGAAAAGATGTCTTGAGCGAAGAGAAAAAGATGGATTTAGATATGTCACTCTTGAAAACTTGTGAATCATGAAACACGAAGGGAAAATATCAACAATGACATAACACCACCTCAAAAGATGAGATATGAAAGAGTTGCACTTCGGAATGCAAGATGAAGAATGCTTGACCTCCTCAAAACAAAACATGTGTTGAGTACCATGTTTATTGTAGAGTATAGCTTGGCGGATCATAACTTCGAGAGAAAACTTGAAGAATAATTGAAGACTGAAAGGAATCCTTGATGAGCCACCATGTAGAGCCTCCATGAAGAACTCCGGTAATAAAAGAATGATCAAAAAGAAGTGAAGGATGACAATAAAATATTGAAGCCTTGCAATGATTGGATGGAGCTTTGCGACGAGATAAAGCGGAAAACTTGAAACTCCGGAAAGAAAAGATGAAACATCTCGAACCGAGACATGTGACATGATGAACAACTCAGGAAAGAAGAAACTAGATCACTTGGATGAAACGATAATAAGAATTACATTGTGTGTATCCTTCACCAATTTAAATTGATGACAAGCAACAGATTTGGCATACTACTTATTCTTGTTGAAAAAAGGACTGAATAGAGATATTGCTCAACTTGGGAAGGTCTTCAATGAACCACTTGTAGGATTGAAACAACGAATGAATTGATATGATAACCAAGGAAGAGAACTCTTGAATGAACCACCGTAAGAATTGAACATGAAAGTAGCAAAAGCACAATTCACCGGGAAGAATTGGAAAACGAATGAAGATACTTGAGGGAATTTAGATACATGAGAACGAATAGATCACGAGCTGATTAGAGAATACTTGAATGACGCACCGGTAAGATTTGGAGAACGAGAGCCGAAAGCTAGAATGAATAATTCTGAGATGATGGGCTCCGGAGAATCAAACTGAAAAGACTCCTGAATTGCTCTGGATGGGTGAAAAGAATTCTCACAATCGAAAACAATTATGAGAGGATGGCATAATGCTAGAACCATGAATCTTTGAGAGAATGGACCAAGATTTAGAGGAAACACTTCTTCAGTCTTCAAATGCAGAGAATGACGATGAGAAACACCACCACAAATTGTTGAGGCACTCCGGAATGAAAAATTAGAAAGGTTGACCCAACGATGATAGAATTTTGAAAGATCTTGGAGAAAGACATTTGACTGATGATGATTTATTCTTACATCAAACTTTAGAAGATTTAAGAATAGCTCTGAAAAAATAGAAGAGTCGGGTAAGATCCTGGGAAAAGACCTGTGGGTTAGGGCCCACTCAAAGAAAACACCGTTGAAAAGGTCACTTGGAAGATAGATTGCACCAGTTGAATTAAATGGCTTGAAAGAGATAACATCCTCAAAAGAACTTGAGCGAATCGAGAATGGAAGCTTGAATCTTCTGAGATATCTTCGGCACTCCGTAACAATTGAATAGCAAGCAGGGAATGATTATGAGGTGCACCGGCATGAGAAGACATTAGAAACGAGGAAAGGATATGATCGACAAAGCTTGAATTAAATCCACCGGAGAATAAAAGAGAATGAAGAATAATAAACTTGAAGCTCTGTTAGTATCTTCATGAGAACCACCGGGTAATAACATTGATTGAAAGGAATGAAGAGACTTCACATGAATAAAATGGATACTTGATTAAGACATCTGATTCCTTGAAGAAAAAAGGGTGGGAGGGTGGGAAAAACAAAGGCAACTTGGGGTAGATGGAATGGATACCGTTGAGAAAACTTAGAGTTGATCTTGCAAATATTGAAAAATGATCGGACCCACTTGAAGAGAAACACGCCGGTTGAAAAGAATTAGCATGACCATCTCGATGATCGAAAAGGATTAACACTCCCATAGAAATATGAGAACATCATTTGGGAAAAGGTATGGATTCAACACTTGACATTGAAGCAACTCGAATACCACAACTCAAAACAAAACAAAGATTGGCTTGTAGAATAAGCCGGAACAAACATATGATTGAGATTTCGTCCGAAGTTTTCATGGTGGGGACCACACAGGCTCCATCGTATAGCACCATAGTGTACAAGGCAGTGCACATGACATACGAAGCGTCCCCGAGTCAGCATAGCCAAGGACTCTTTAAGACACAACGAGACCACTGTAAAACCAACCGTGGATAGGCGGACCACTCGACGTCGAACCCCAATCTCATATCATGCATCTGTCGGAAAGATATCCTAGGAGCTACTTGAATTCCCACTTATAAACTCCTGAAACTTTCTGGTTATGCAATCAGGTGTTGGGGATACAGGGGAAGCATAATATCTCACCCAAACTAACAATTCCTACATCCAGCAGTATCCCTCCTTCAACACATAACCAAGAAACCTTCGAAAATCATGTACCTCAACCTTCGAAAAGCATCCGTTATACGAGTTATGGCAATACTCCCATACTCCCGCCCCAGTACTGGGTGGCGTCAAGGTTATCTCACCAACAACTGCATGAAAGAGATTTTCGATGTCGGCGAACTCAGGTATTCCAGAACTGCAATGATAAAATTGTGACGACAACACCTCGGAGCTCAACTCCCTGGGACACTGCCACAACCCCTAAATGTCAGGAGGCACCAAGAACAATGTTCTCGTCACAAGAATATCGGAACGATTCCAAGATACCTGCGTGATCCTAATTTTTTTTCATGAACTTTGAGGAGAGAAAAGTCAAAACTTCTACGTCAGGAGGCCTCACCAGAGCGACGAAGGGACTGAGGAGTAAAAAGAATCCTACTCTCCGATATATATAATCCTAAGACTCAAAACATTTTTGTTCTAGACTCAACAACGTCAGTGATTCGATCTACCAACTTGTAACACCCACGATGCGGCTATATCTCCCACGTGTCGAGGCACGACTTAGAGGTATAACCGCATGGTGGTTTAGTCGCAAGTGGGGTAATCTTCACACAATCCCATGTACTGAATAAGAAAGGGATAAAGAGTTGGATTATAATTGCCACTTCACACAAATAACAAGTTAAACATACATCATCCAGAGTACAATCAAGGTCCGACTACGGAACCAAAATAAAAGAAGACAACCCCAAATGCTAGATCCCCGATCGTCCCAACTGGGCACCACTATTGATCAACCGGAAAAGACACATAACAACGATCAAGATCTTCATCGATCTCCCACTTGAGCTCGGTTGCGTCACCTGCACTGGTATCATTGGCACCTGCAACTGTTTGGAAGTATCCGTGAGCCACGAGGACTCAGCAATCTCACACCCGCGAGATCAAGATTATTTAAGCTTATGGGTAGGATAAGGTAATGAGGTGGAGCTGCAGCAAGCACTAAGCATATATGGTGGATAACATACGCAAATTATAGCGAGAAGAGAAGCAACGCAATGGTCGAGAAGCTAGAAGTGATCCTGAAACTACTTATGTTCAACCATAACACAAGAACCGTATCCAGTTCCCGGACTCCGCCGAAAAGAGACCATCACGGCTACACACGCGGTTGATGCATTTTAATTAAGTCAAGTGTCAAGTTCTCTACAACCGGACATTAACAAATTCCCATCTGCCACATAACCACGGGCACGGCTTTCGAAAGTTTAAACCTTGCAGGGGTGTCCCAACTTAGCCCATCACAAGCTCTCACGATCAACGAAGGATATTCCTTCTCCCGGAAAGACTCGATCAGTCTCGGAATCCCGGTTACAAGACATTTTGACAAGGTAAAACAAGACCAGCTAAGCCGCCCGATGTGCCGACAATCCCGATAGGAGTCGCACGTATCTCGTTCTCATGGCACACCAGATAGGTCAAGCTATGAGTAAAACCAGCCCTCAAGTTGCCCCGAGGTGGCCCCGCAGGCTGCCCAGTTCGGACCAACACTAAGAGAAGCACTGGTCCGGGGGGTTAAAATAAAGATGACCATTGGGCTTGCGAAAACCCAAGGGAAAGTTATAGGTTGTTAGGCAAATGTAAAACCAAGGTTGGGCCTTGCTGGAGGAGTTTTATTCAAAGCGAACTGTCAAGGGGTTCCCATAACACCCAACCGCGTAAGGAACGCAAAATCAAGGAACATAACATCAGTATGACGGAAACTAGGGCGGCAAGAGTGCAACAAAACACCAGGCATAAGGCCGAGCCTTCCACCCTTTACCAAGTATATAGATGCATTAATTACATAAGATATATTGTGATATCCCAACATATCCATGTTCCAACATGGAACAAACTTCAGTTTCACCTGCAACTAACAACACTATAAGAGGGGCTGAGCAAAAGCGGTAACATAGCCAAACAACGGTTTGCTAGGAAGGTGGGTTAGAGGCTTGACATGGCAATATGGGAGGCATGATATAACAAGTGGTAGGTAGCGCGACATAGCGATAGAGCGAACAACTAGCAAGCAAAGATAGAAGTGATATCGAAGGTATGGTCATCTTTCCTGAGATCCCGCAAGGAAGAAGAACGAGTCCATTAAGAAGACAAGCAGACATAATCGAAGGAATCCTCACAACTCCGGAACGAAACCGAAGCTAACGAGAGAAACAACCCGGAAAGAAGCAAGCAACATAGTAAACAACCATCACATAAACATGGCATGATGCGCAACCAAGTATGATGCATGTCCGGTTTAAAGAGGCATGGCATGGCAAAGTGCAACAATCAATACTACAAATTAAGTGGAGCTCAATATGCAATGAGTTGCATATTGACTAAACACCACATTCGATTATTTAGTTCGCTCCTGGTTATGTACCCAACAATATTAAATGTTATTAAACATGGCAAGAGGTGAGGCAAAAGTAAACTACACATCTAAACAAGTTTAAATGAGGCCAGAACAACAAACAACAATTTCGGAAAATCCCCATTGTGCATTTAGCAATTTAATGCAAACAACAATTTAAACATACTTGGTGTTGTTATCATGATGCGGATCACATTTGCAAGTTTTATGCAATTTTTATGAAAATGTTGATAAGAGCATGTTATCAAGCATTTGTTATAGTGGCGGAAACGAAAGGGGTGCCACGGCAACAAATCCAAAAAAGATGCTAGGGAAACATATCGGTTCCGATAACTCGATTGAGATACCGATGCAAAAGAGAAGTGTGCGGATGTGTGGAACAAGTTAGAGATGGTGGGGTGATCCCATTTGCCGGGTTCCCACGAGTGGACGGCATAGCAACGAGGAGGAACAACTAATGTTCACGGGCGAATACAACATCTAAACATGCATCTCATACAACACATGCTTTCATCCACGGGTCATCGTCTCGGCGGTTATACCTTCCAGGTGCATTCTCGGAGCGGTTCGGGTTCGTAGAGGAAGTAGTGGTTCACGAGTCGAAAAGGAAGTAGTCGGGGAGCGGTAGTGGTACACGGTCATCGAGGAACTAGACGAATCCATGTCAACGGTAGTCGTACACTTGGTCTTGTCAGATCCACATCGACGGTAGTCGTTCTAGGCATCGGGCGTTGGGGTACTTTGCGTTCTTGGCGATTCCGAAGATGGCGGTAGAGGTACACATTTTCGTAGATGTTCGAGTCACCGGTAAATGAACTTGACGGTCCATGTAGTAGAACTTGGCGCATCCGAAGGGTGCGTGGTGAATCCCCGTAGTCGTACACGGGTCGTAGGAACTTGATGCATCATCATGTACTTGACGGGTCCGGTCTTGCCCTGCCAACGAGGATCTCAGCTGCATTGGGTGCAAGTTGTGCCAAGGTGGAATTTGGCAGCGAGCATGGAGGCCTCGGGCTGCGTCTTGGCGGACCGCGAGGGAGTCAACAATGCGATAGTGCAGCGAGAAGCAACCGGAGATGCACGGAGGTAGCAAAGAAACATGGTGCTTGTGGTAGTGGCTGGAGCAAGCACATCTCGACAGGAGGACAAGAGCACTCGAGGTTGTGGTGGCTTGAGTTGATGGCCAAGGGGGGCCCGAACGCAGCAGGAGGAGGCGTCAAGGGGTGACAGTGACTTGACCTGACGATGGAGCATGAGCGGGCGACATGGACTTGACGGCGAGATCCGGCAATGAGGCGTCAAAGATGGTCAAAACCAAGCCAATTCGGGTCAGGGAGGTGAGGTAGCAGGCCGGTGGTGTGGTGGTTGAGAACCTGGAGAGAGAAAAGTTAGAAGAGAAGAAAGACAGAGGGAAGGAGAGGGAGAACAGGAGGCGGGCGGAGGAGCTGCGGCCTCTTGAAGGTCGAGGTCGCCGGCGGGGGCCTGGTGGTGCGGTGCGAGGAAGGAGAGGCCGACGCATGAGGAAGGAGGCGTGCGGAGGAGGAGCTGCGGCACCTGGGCGACGCTGGTAGCCTCCGGCGGCACCGAATCGAAGGCGGAGGAGGTCGCGGGACGCCGGATCAGGAGGCAGCAGCTGCGTGCGTGTGATTGTGTGTGGTAGCGGCGCCAGGAGGAAGGAGGACAAAGGGGGGATGGGGATCGAATGAGAGGATCTCCCTGGCGCTAGGTTAAGGAGGAGGTGGGCCGGTCTGGTGGGCTGTGGGGGAAGATGGGCCGGCCTGGTGGGCTGCTCTGGAATCTCTCTTCCTCTCTCTTATTTTCTATAAACAGAAAATAACAAAGAAGAAAAAGAGATGAACGAAAGTGTTGGGGAAGAAGTTGGACACGCGGATAAATTTCCCGGACTCACAAAAATGTGCTCGTTCTGAGAAAATAGAAATGGCCAAGATTGAAAGATTAAATTCAAACTCATTTGATTTAAATTCGAATGATTTGAATAGGAAGTGAGGTTTGGGAAGGTCCAAAAATGTTCGGATTTGTGGTGGAGCTCCGGAATATGATGAAAGAATATATGGCAAGGTTGGAGACCACGAATTAAGATATGAAAGGCATTGGGATATTTTGCAAGTGTGTTTATGGGTGATTCCAAATTATTGGAATATAATTTATATAGCTCCCTAAAATATTGGGAGAATATGTTTTAAAGAGAAATCACCATAGTGAATATCCCTCGATTTAAATTAATCGAAGAACCATACAATTTAATTGGTTGAGTTTTAAGAAGAGGTGCAGTATGATATGATGCAATGCACATGATGCAAAAATGAAAGACCAAACAAATCACACGACGAATATCGGAAATCATGGAAGGCATATGAAGCTTCGGTCTTGGGGCGTTACAGGCAGACCCGTGCGACTTGGGGATAATGCTGCCCGAGGAGCGCCCCCAACTGAATGAACTAGAAAGAGTCACCTGATAACGCCACTGGGGTGATGTTGGAGTAGCCAATGATGCATGCCAAAGAGTCGTTCCTCACGAGCCGCCAGGGCCCTGAGCCTCAGGAGGCTCCCGGGGCTCGGGTGGTTCCTTGAGTACCGTCGCCATCTCCTCCAAGACGGCGTGGTGCCTGGCCTCCTGAGCAGCCAGGATGCTCCGCAGGTGGCACTGGAAGGTGGTGGCCGCGTCCGGCAAGCCAATTGGCATGCGAACATAGCTGTGAGGTGGACCCTCACATCGACCAATGCGCGAAGGCCAGATGCGCTCTTGAGATGCAGCCCTGTTGAGCCCTGGAATGTCGACATAGACGCGTAGCCCGCCGTCCTCGCCAGGATGGGGAGCTACGCCGGGTGGTGGGCGGCGGTCGCCACGTATGGCCCTTGCCACTTGGAGCTCATGGGTCGCCTTGACAATGAACTTCTCAGCACCGGGCGCTCCTCGCCCAGTGCTCTCCTCGCTCAGTGCCCTCCTGAAGGAAACGTGCGGGGAAGCACACCTCCACATGGTGCCCGAGTGTTGGGGAACGTAGCAGAATTTTAAAATTTTCTACGCATCACCAAGATCAATCTATGGAGTCATCTAGCAACGAGGGAGAGGGGAGTGCATCTTCATACCCTTGTAGATCGCGAGCGGAAGCGTTCGAGAGAACGGGGTTGATGGAGTCGTACTCGTCGTGATCCAAATCACCGATGACCGAGCGCTCGAAGAACGGACGGCACCTCCGCGTTCAACACACGTACTGTGGAAGACGTCTCCTCCTTCTTGATTCAGCAAGGGAAGGAGAGGTTGATGGAGATCCAGCAGCACGACGGCGTGGTGGTGGAAGCAGCGGTGATCTCGGTCAGGGCTTCGCCAAGCGCAGGGAGACGGAGGAGTGTCACGGGAGGGAGAGGGAGAGGCCAGGGGCTTGGGTGCGGCTGCCCTCCCTCCCCCCACTATATATAGGGTGCCTAGGGGGGCGCCGTCCCTAGGAGATCCAATCTCCTAGGTGGGGCGGCGGCCAAGGGGTGCCTTGCCCCCCAAGGCAAGGGTGGCGCCCCCACCCCTAGGGTTTCTAACCCTACGCGCAGGGGGAGGCCCAAGGGGGGAACACCAGCCCACTAGGGGCTGGTTCTCCTCCCACTTCAGCCCATGGGGCCCTCCGGGATAGGTGGCCCCACCCGGTGGACCCCCGGGACCCTTCCGGTGGTCCCGGTACAAAACCGATTACCCCCGAAACTTTCCCGATGGCCGAAACTTGACTTCCTATATATAAATCTTCACCTCCGGACCATTCCGGAACTCCTTGTGACGTCCGGGATCTCATCCGGGACTCCGAACAACTTTCGGGTTACCGTATGCTAATATCTCTACGACCCTACCGTCACCGAACCTTAAGTGTGTAGACCCTACGGGTTCGGGAGACATGCATACATGACCGAGATGCTTCTCCGGTCAATAACCAACAGCGGGATCTGGATACCCATGTTGGCTCCCACATGCTGCACGATGATCTCATCGGATGAACCATGATGTCGAGGATTCAATCAATCCGTATACAATTCCCTTTGTCAATCGGTACGTTACTTGCCCGAGACTCGATCGTCGGTATCCCAATACCTAGTTCAATCTCGTTACCGGAAAGTCACTTTACTCGTGCTGTAATGCATGATCCCGTGATCAACCACTTGGTCACATTGAGCTCATTATGATGATGCATTACTGAGTGGGCCCAGAGATACCTCTCCGTCATACGGAGTGACAAATCCCAGTCTCGATTCGTGCCAACCCAACAGACACTTTCGGAGATACCTGTAATGTACCTTTATAGTCACCCAGTTACGTTGTGACGTTTGTCACACCCAAGGCACTCCTACGGTATCCGGGAGTTGCACAATCTCATGGTCTAAGGAAATGATACTTGACATTCAGAAAAGCTACAGCAAACGAACTACACGATCTTTGAGCTAAGCTTTAGGATTGGGTCTTGTCCATCACATCATTCTCCTAATGATGTGATCCCGTTATTCAATGACATCCAATGTCCATAGTCAGGAAACCATGACTATCCTTTGATCAACGAGCTAGTCAACTAGAGGCTCACTAGAGACGTGTTGTGGTCTATGTATTCACACATGTATTACGATTTCCGGATAACACAATTATAGCATGAACAATAGACAATTATCATGAACAAAGAAATATAATAATAACCATTTTATTATTGCCTCTAGGGCATATTTCCAACAGTCTCCCACTTGCACTAGAGTCAATAGTCTAGTTACATTGTGATGAATCGAACACCCATGCAGTTCTGGTGTTGATCATGTTTTGCTCTAGGGAGAGGTTTAGTCAACGGATCTGCCACATTCAGGTCTGTATGTACTTTACAAATCTCTATGTCTCCATTTTGAACACTTTCACAAATGGAGTTGAAACGACGCTTGATATGCCTGGTCTTCCTGTGAAACCTGGGCTCCTTGGCAAGGGCAATAGCTCCAGTGTTGTCACAGAAGAGAGTCATCGGGCCCGACGCATTGGGTATGACTCCTAGGTCGGTAATGAACTCCTTCACCCAGACTGCTTCTTGTGCTGCCTCCGAGGCTGCCATGTACTCCGCTTCACATGTAGATCCCGCCACAACGCTTTGCTTGCAACTGCACCAGCTTACTGCCCCACCATTCAAAATATACATGTATCCGGTTTGTGACTTAGAGTCATCCAGATCTGTGTCGAAGCTAGCATCGACGTAACCCTTTATGACGAGCTCTTCGTCACCTCTATACACGAGAAACATGTCCTTAGTCCTTTTTGGATATTCTTGACCGTTGTCCAGTGTTCCATGCCGGGATTACTTTGGTACCTACCTACCAAACTTACGGCAAGGTTTACATCAGGTCTGGTACACAGCATAGCATACATGATAGACCCTATGGCTGAGGCATAGGGGACGACACTCATCTTTTCTCTATCTTCTGCCGTGGTCGGGCATTGAGCTGTGCTCAATCTCGTACCTTGCAATAGAGGCAAGAACCCCTTCTTTGACTGATCCATTTTGAACTTCTTCAATATCTTGTCAAGGTACGTACTCTGCGAAAGACCAATGAGGCGTCTCGATCTATCTCTATAGATCTTGATGCCTAATATATAAGTAGCTTCTCCAAGGTCCTTCATTGAAAAACACTTGTTCAAGTAAGCCTTTATGCTTTCCAAGAATTCTATATCATTTCCCATCAACAGTAAGTCATCCACATACAATATGAGAAATGCTACAGAGCTCCCACTCACTTTCTTGTAAATGCAGGCTTCTCCATAAGTCTGCGTAAACCCAAACGCTTTGATCATCTCATCAAAACGAATGTTCCAACTCCGAGATGCTTGCACCAGCCCATAAATCGAGCGTTGGAGCTTGCACACCTTGTCAGTATTCTTAGGATCGACAAAACCTTCCGGCTGCATCATATACAATTCTTCCTTAAGGAAACCATTAAGGAATGTCGTTTTGACGTCCATTTGCCATATCTCATAATCATAGAATGCGGCAATTGCTAACATGATTCGGACGGACTTTAGCTTCACTACGGGTGAGAAAGTCTCATCGTAGTCAACCCCTTGAACTTGTCAATAACCCTTAGCGGCAAGCCGAGCTTTATAGATGGTCACATTACCATCCGCGTCTGTCTTCTTCTTAAAGATCCATTTATTTTCTATGGCTCGCCGATCATCGGGCAAGTCAGTCAAAGTCCGCACTTTGTTTTCATACATGGATCCTATCTCGGATTTCATGGCTTCCAGCCATTTGTCGGAATCCGGGCCTGCCATCGCTTCTTCATAGTTCGAAGGTTCACCGTTGTCTAACAACATGATTTCCAAGACAGGGTTGCCGTACCACTCTGGTGCGAAACGTGTCCTCGTGGACCTGCGAAGTTCAGTAGTAACTTGATCTGAAGTTTCATGATCATCATCATTAACTTCCTCTCTAGTCGGTGCAGGCACCTCAGGAACATTTTCTTGAGCTGCGCCACTTACCGGTTCAAGAGGTAATACTTCATCAAGTTCTACTTTCCTCCCACTTATTTCTTTCGAGAGAAACTCTTTCTCTAGAAAGGACCCATTCTTGGCAACAAAGATCTTGCCTTCGGATCTGAGGTAGAAGGTATACCCAATAGTTTCTTTAGGGTATCCTATGAAGACGCATTTTTCCGACTTGGGTTCGAGCTTTTCAGGTTGAAGTTTCTTGATATAAGCATCGCATCCCCAAACTTTTAGAAACGACAGCTTAGGTTTCTTCCCAAACCATAATTCATACGGTGTCGTCTCAACGGATTTCGACGGAGCCCTATTTAAAGTGAATGCGGCAGTATCTAAAGCATAGCCCCAAAATGACATCGGTAAATCGGTAAGAGACATCATAGATCGCACCATATCCAATAGAGTGCGATTACGATGTTCGGACACACCATTACGCTGAGGTGTTCCAGGCGGCGTGAGTTGTGAAACTATTCCACATTTTCTTAAGTGTGTGCCAAATTTGTGACTCAAGTATTCTCCCCCACGATCTGATCGCAAGAACTTGATTTTCTTGTCACGTTGATTCTCAACCTCACTCTGAAATTCCTTGAACTTTTCAAAGGTCTCAGACTTGTGTTTCATTAAGTAGACATACCCATATCTACTCAAGTCATCGGTGAGGGTGAGAACATAACGATAGCCACCGCGAGCCTCAACACTCACTGGACCGCACACATCACTATGTATGATTTCCAATAAGTTGGTTGCTCGCTCCATTGTTCCTGAGAACGGAGTCTTGGTCATTTTACCCATGAGGCATGGTTCGCACGTGTCAAATGATTCATAATCAAGAGACTCTAAAAGTCCATCTGCATGGAGCTTCTTCATGCGTTTGACACCTATGTGACCAAGGCGGCAGTGCCACAAGTATGTGGGACTATCATTATCAACCTTACATCTTTTGGTATTCACACTATGAATATGTGTAGCATTACGCTCGATATTCATTAAGAATAAACCATTCACCATCGGAGCATGACCATAAAACATATCTCTCATATAAATAGAACAACCATTATTCTCGGATTTAAATGAGTAGCCATCTCGAATTAAACGAGATCCTGATACAATGTTCATGCTCAAAGCTGGCACTAAATAACAATTATTGAGGTTTAAAACTAATCCCGTAGGTAAATGTAGAGGCAGCGTGCCGACGGCGATCACATCGACCTTGGAACCATTCCCGACGCGCATCGTCACATCATCCTTCGCCAGTCTCCGCTTATTCCGCAGCTCCTGCTTTGAGTTACAAATGTGAGCAACCGCACCGGTATCAAATACCCAGGAGCTACTACGAGTACTGGTAAGGTACACATCAATTACATGTATATCACATATACCTTTAGTGTTGCCAGCCTTCTTGTCCGCTAAGTATTTGGGGCAGTTCCGCTTCCAGTGACCACTTCCCTTGCAATAAAAACACTCAGTCTCGGGCTTGGGTCCATTCTTTGGCTTCTTCCCGGCAGCTTGCTTACCGGGCGCGGCAACTCCCTTGCTGTCCTTGTTGAAGTTCTTCTTACCCTTTCCTTTCTTGAACTTAGTGGTTTTATTCACCATCAACACTTGATGTTCCTTTTTGATTTCCACCTCTGCTGATTTCAGCATTGAATACACCTCAGGAATGGTCTTTTCCATCCCCTGCATATTGAAGTTCATCACAAAGCTCTTGTAGCTCGGTGGAAGCGACTGAAGGATTCTGTCAATGACCGCGTCATCCGGGAGATTAACTCCCAGCTGAGTCAAGCGGTTATGCAACCCAGACATTTTGAGTATGTTCTCACTGACATAACTACTTTCCTCCATCTTACAGCTGAAGAACTTGTCGGAGACTTCATATCTCTCGACCCGGGCATGAGCTTGAAAAACCATTTTCAGCTCTTCGAACATCTCATATGCTCCGTGTCTCTCAAAACGCTTTTGGAGCCCCGGTTCTAAGCTGTAAAGCATGCCGCACTAAACGAGGGAGTAATCATCAGCACGTGACTGCCAAGCATTCATAACGTCTTGGTTCTGTGGGACAGGTGCGTCACCTAGCAGTGCTTCTAGGACATAATCTTTCTTGGCAGCTATGAGGATGATCCTCAGGTTCCAGACCCAGTCCGTATAGTTGCTGCCATCGTCTTTCAGCTTGGTTTTCTCTAGGAACGCGTTGAAGTTGAGGACAACGTGGGCCATTTGATCTACAAGACATATTGTAAAGATTTTAGACTAAGTTCATGATAATTAAGTTCATCTAATCAAATTACTTAATGAACTCCCACTCAGATAGACATCCCTCCAGTCATCTAAGTGAAACATGATCCGAGTTAACTAGGCCATGTTCGGTCATCACGTGAGACGGACTAGCCAACATCGGTGAACATCTTCATGTTGATCGTATCTCCTATACGACTCATGCTCGACCTTTCGGTCTTCTGTGTTCCGGGGCCATGTCTGTACATGCCAGGCTCGTCAAGTCAACCTAAGTGTATTGCGTGTGTAAATCTGGCTTACACCCGTTGTATTCGAACGTTAGAATCTATCACACCCGATCATCACGTGGTGCTTCGAAACAACGAACCTTCGCAACGGTGCATAGTTAGGGGTAACACTTTCTTGAAATTATTATGAGGGGTCATCTTATTTAAGCTACCATCGTTCTAAGCAAATAAGATGTAAAACATGATAAACATCACATGCAATCAAATAGTGACATGATATGGCCAATATCATTTGCTCCTTTTGATCTCCATCTTCGGGGCTCCATGATCATCGTTGTCACCGGCATGACACCATGATCTCCATCATCATGATCTCCATCATCGTGTCTTCTTGAAGTTGTCTCATCATCTATTACTTCTACTACTATGGCTAACGCTTTAGCAATAAAGTAAAGTAATTACATGACGTTTATGTTGAGACGCAGGTCATAAATAAATAAAGACAACTCCTATGGCTCCTGCCGGTTGTCATACTCATCGACATGCAAGTCGTGATTCCTATTACAAGAACATGATCATCTCATACATCACATATATCATTCATCACATCCTTTGGCCATATCACATCACAAAACACTTGCTGCAAAAACAAGTTAGACGTCCTCTGATTGTTGTTGCAAGTTTTTTACGTGGCTGCTATAGGTTTCTAGCAAGAACGTTTCTTACCTATGCCAAAACCACAACGTGAATTGCCAATTTCTATTTAACCTTCATAAGGACCCTGTTCATCGAATCCGATCCGACTAAAGTGGGAGAGATAGACACCCGCCAGCCACCTTATGCAACTAGTGCATGTCAGTCGGGGGAACCAGTCTCACGTAAGCGTACGTGTAAGGTCGGTCCGGGCCGCTTCATCCCACGATGCCGCCGAATCAAGATAAGACTAGTAACGGCAAGCAAATTGATAATATCGACGCCCACAACTGCTTTGTGTTCTACTCGTGCATAGTAACTACGCATAGACCTAGCTCATGATGCCACTGTTGGGGAACGTAGCAGAATTTTAAAATTTTCTACGCATCACCAAGATCAATCTATGGAGTCATCTAGCAATGAGGGAGAGAGGAGTGCATCTACATACCCTTGTAGATCGCGCGCGGAAGCGTTCAAGAGAACAGAGTTGATGGAGTCGTACTCGACGTGATCCAAATCACCGATGACCAAGTGCCGAACGGACGGCACCTCCGCGTTCAACACACGTACGGTTGGGAATACGTCTCCTCCAACTTGATCCAGCAAGGGGAAGGAGAGGTTGATGAAGATCCAGCAGCACGACGGCGTGGTGGTGGAAGCAACGGTGATCTCGGCAGGGCTTCGCCAAGCGCAGGGAGACGGAGGAGTGTCACGGGAGGGGGAGGGAGAGGCCAGGGGCTTGGGTGCGGCTGCCCTCCCTCCCCCCATTATATATAGGGTGCCTAGGGGAGGGGGGCGCCGGCCCTAGGAGATCCAATCTCCTAGGGGGGGGCGGCAGCCAAGGGGTGCCTTGCCCCCCAAGGCAAGGGTGGTGCCCCCCACCCCTAGGGTTTCTAACCCTAGGTGTAGGGGGAGGCCCAAGGGGGGCACACCAGCCTACTAGGGGCTGTTTCTCCTCCCACTTCAGCCCATGGGGCCCTCCGGGATAGGTGGCCCCACCCGGTGGACCCCCGGGACCCTTTCGGTGGTCCCGGTACAATACCGATTACCCCCGAAACTTTCCCGATGGCCGAAACTTGACTTCCTATATATAAATCTTCACCTTCGAACCATTACGGAACTCCTCGTGACGTCCGGGATCTCATCCGGGACTCTGAACAACCTTCGGGTTACCGTATGCTAATATCTCTACAACCCTAGCGTCACTGAACCTTAAGTGTGTAGACCCTACGGGTTCGGGAGACATGCAGACATGACCGAGACGCTTCTCCGGTCAATAACCAACAGCGGGATCTGGATACCCATGTTGGCTCCCACATGCTCCACGATGATCTCATCGGATGAACCACGATGTCGAGGATTCAATCAATCCGTATACAATTCCCTTTGTCAATCGGTACGTTACTTGCCCGAGACTCGATCGTCGGTATCCCAATACCTAGTTCAATCTCGTTACCGGCAAGTCACTTTACTCGTGCCGTAATGCATGATCCCGTGATCAACCACTTGGTCACATTGAGCTCATTATGATGATGCATTACTGAGTGGGCCCAGAGATACCTCTCCGTCATACGGAGTGACAAATCCCAGTCTCGATTCGTGCCAACCCAACAGACACTTTCGGAGATACCTGTAATGTACCTTTATAGTCACCCAGTTACGTTGTGACGTTTGGCACACCCAAGGCACTCCTACGGTATCCGGGAGTTGCACAATCTCATGGTCTAAGGAAATGATACTTGACATTCAGAAAAGCTACAGCAAACGAACTACACGATCTTTGAGCTAAGCTTTAGGATTGGGTCTTGTCCATCACATCATTCTCCTAATGATGTGATCCCGTTATCAATGACATCCAATGTCCATAGTCAGGAAACCATGACTATCCTTTGATCAACGAGCTAGTCAACTAGAGGCTCACTAGGGACGTGTTGTGGTCTATGTATTCACACATGTATTAAGATTTCCGGATAACACAATTATAGCATGAACAATAGACAATTATCATGAACAAAGAAATATAATAATAACCATTTTATTATTGCCTCTAGGGCATATTTCCAACACTTAGAACTATTCAAGGATTTAGCATAAAGATTTTCCCTGACAATACTTCTAGGAACAATTTTGAAGGATTCATTTTTTCCCAAGGGATGTCTTATAACTTCAACAAAATCTGGGTGGATACTAATCATCTTAAGATCCTCTTTACTAGAAGTTGCACCCTTGCTCTTAGTAACTTGGGTAGTATTGCCAATTTTTACGGGAATTTTTTCAATATTTTTAGTGGAAGCAAAAGCCGTGCTCAAATTACTAAAGATTTATTCTAGTTTATCAATCCGAGACGGACTTTCTTCAATTCTTTCATGAATTACTGTTCCCTTTTCTTTTAACAACTTAAAGAATTCCCAAGCTTTTGACCCAATTTTAGTGGCAAAATTATGCATCTTTTTATCCAAGTTTTCAATATGCTCTTCAGTAAGCATTTCCTTTTCAATGGCATCTAATCTTTCCATAACATGCTCAAGAGTCAAAGTTGTTTCATTAGTCATAAGATGTGGTGATCCCACTAAATTTCCCAAAGCATTGAAAGCATCAAGAGAGGGACACATAAAGAAATTTCCACCAGTAATCGTATCAAGGACGAATCTATACCAAGTGGTGATGCCCACATAAAAGCAACGAAGAAGAACAAAAGTAGATTGCTTACCGATAGATCTATTATGAGCATTGCAAATTCTATACAAAGCATCTTTTAAATTTTCTCCTCCCCTTTGTTTAAAGTTGAGAACCTTGTTCTCGGCAGTTCACGCAATAGAGGAAGAACTATCCATGATGATAATAACGGTAAACAAGGTTGCACATAAAAACAGATCCGGCAAGAAAACGGCGAACGAAAAAAGAGGGGCGAATAAAACGACAAATTTTATGAAGTGGGGGAGAGAAAAAATGAGAGGCAAATGGCAAATAATGTAAATTGCAAGGAGATGAGATTTATGATACGAACATGGTATATGTTGAAGATCCTCCCCGGCAACGGCGCCAAAAATTCCTTTTGATGTCGCTTGAAGCTACGTCGATATCTCCCCAAAGAGGAATGGATGATGCAGCACAACGGCGGTAGGTATTTCCCTCAGTTATGAAACCAAGGTTATCGAACCAGTAGGAGAACCAAGCAACACAACGTAAACAACACCTACACACAAATAACAACTACTCGCAACCCGACATGTAAAAGAGGTTCTCAATCCCTTTCGGGTAGCGGCGCCCCAAGATGGGCAAACAAGCGTGAGATAAAATTGTAGATATTGGTAGATCGAACGCCAAATAAAATAAATAAGAATAAATTGCAGCAAGATATTTTTGTATTTTTGAATTAATATAGCTGAAAATAAAAGGCAAATAAAAATAGATCGCAAAGGCAAATAATATGAGAAAGATACCCGGGGGTCGTAGGTTTCACTAGTGGCTTTTCTCGAGAAAAATAGCAAACAGTGGGTGAACAGATTACTGTTGGGAAATTGATAAAACTTCAAATAATCATGATGATATCGAGGCAATGATCATTACATAGGCATCACGTCCAAGATTAGTAGACCGACTCCTGCCTGCATCTACTACTATTACTCCACACATCGATCGCTATCCAGCATGCATCTACTTCATTAAGTTCATGGAGAAACGGAGTAATGCAATAAGAACGATGACATGATGTAGACAAGATCTATCTATGTAGAGATAGACCCCATCGTTTTATCCTTAGTAGCAACGATACATACGTGTCGGTTCCCCTTCTGTCACTGGGATCAAGCACCGTAAGATCGAACCCACTACAAAGCACCCCCTCCCATTGCAAGATAAATAGATCAAGTTAGCCAAATAAAACCCAAATATCGGACAAGAAATACGAGGCTATAAGAGATCATGCATAAAAGAGATCAAAGAAACTCAAATACTTTCATGGATATAAAAAGATAGATCTGATAAACTCAAAGTTCATCTGATCCCAACAAACACACCGCAAAAAGAGTTACACCATATGGATCTACAAGAGACCATTGTATTGAGAATCAAGCGAGAGAGAGGAAGCCATCTAGCTACTAACTACGAACCCGAAGGTCTACAAAGAACTACTCACGCATTATCGGAGAGGCACCAATGGAGGTGGTGAACCCCATCCGAGATGGTGTCTAGATTGGATTTGGCGGTTTTGGACTCTGCGGCGGCTGGATCAATATTTCGTCGACTCCCCTAGGGTTTTGGGAATATTGGGGTATTTATAGAGCAAAGAGGCGGTCCGGGGGGCACCCGAGGTGGGCACAACTCACCAGGGCACGCCTGAGCCTCTTGACGCGCCCTGGTGGGTTGTGCTCTCCTCGGAGCACCCCCAAGCGTAGCCAGGGCCCATTAGGTGTCTTCTGGTCCATAAAAAATCTTCGTAAAGTTTCGTGGCATTTGGACTCCGTTTGGTATTGATTTTTTGCGATGTAAAAAACATGGAAAAAACAGCAACTGGCACTTGGCACTATGTCAATAGGTTAGTACCAAAAAATGATATAAAATAACTATAAAATGATTATAAAACATCGAAGATTGATAATATAACAACATGGAACAATTAAAAATTATAGATACATTGAAGACGTATCAACGAGCTGTGGGGCAAGGTCATCTATGTGGTCGTGTTTTGCCACCACGACCATCTATGAGCTTTTCGAGTCTTTGGCAGGGCCTCCAATATGCACACAAACTTTGCGAAGTGCTCTGCACCACCGATCCACTGCCCCCCGGATCATCTCGCCAGCATCCATAGTGAGATGGCTTGCCCTGTGGTGAACTTTCCTATACCCTATATGGGTCCCCCCTCTCCATCCTAAAGGTACCAACCTCTGTGCTTCTACCGCTCGTCGGCGGGATGGAGTTGAAACTGTCCATTTGGCGGGCCTCCATGCTCTCTCGAGGTGATCACCTTGCGCTCATAAGACCAGTCCTAAGAATTCACGACATCCAGCACGCAGGTGTCGTTTTGTGAGTCTGGTGGCTCTCAATGCAGGCCACCGACCCAGGATTGGGATGGTCGCCAGGAATATTTTGATTTCTTCCAAGTCGTTACCAGCCTCCCTTCTCATGTTACTTTTTTGAAATAAACATAACCACGGAAAAATAAAAGGAGAGATTAGAGATGGAATTTCTTCATGGGACAAATTTTTATGCAGTCCAAGATTATGCCTGATCCGGAAAAAATGAATTTGAAAATGTTTGACAAGTTTGAATTCAAAATTATTGGAATTAAATTCAAATATGTTTGAACTAGAGGTATGATATGGGAGTGTCCAAAAATCATGAATTTTTTGGTGGAGCTTTGAAAAGTGATAAGAAAATTATGGACAAAGTTTGGAAGCTTATATTGGTGTTGAATATGAAAATGAATTTTTAGAAGCCTTGAACGGAATTTGGAAAAGCAATTAAATAAAATACCAACAAGGCACAAATTGATTTTCTGAAAATAGATATATTAATTCTTTGAGGTGAAATATTTAATAGAATGATGACATAAAATGCAAAATAGAACTATTACACCATAATTATGCAATATCAATGGTTTTAAAACTCTAGGTTGTTACAATAGGAGTCCTTTTCGAAGCGTGCTTCATAAATTATTGTGATCGAGAGGCATATGATGACGCTGCTAGAATACAATTATTATGATCAAGGTCATATGGCAACTCTGCTAGACTTGCTCGATGCTTCTATCCTTGCACGTAAGATTTTTTTTGTAATACTTTCAATAGGATTTCTAGCATTCACTCAAACCTCTTTGAAAGACTTCTTTGTTTTTTCCTTGATACAATTAAACAACTCAAAATCATGTAGGATTGAGATGAGTATGACATTTCAATCTTTTTTTCTTTCTATTCCCGTGTTTTTAAAATCTTGTGAATCAAAGAGGCCCTAAACTTACAACCTAATGATATCAACCTTGAGGGATTGAATGGTTCGAGACTCTAGGCCACTCTTGTGACAAGACATTATGAGTTTTATGCAGCAACCCCACTCAACAGACTATTATACGCGAACCGACTTGTGGTTGGATGGTTAGGCGGACAATGGTATCCCGGCCCACCAAAGTTCAAGTCCTAAACTTTGACGCTTGTGCTCACATTTTTCTGGATTTATTCCAGCCCTTCCAGCGATATGTGTTCAGTGGGAGGAGATGTTTCGTCAACTACAAAAGTGTCTGTAACGTGTTCGTCAATGTCAAGATAATGTGTTGCTACAGTCTCTCAGGGGTGCTCATAGGAGTAGGGTTTGCATGCGTGCATTTATAGGGATAAGTGTATGTGTGTATATACGAATGTGTGTAATCGCGTCTGTACTGTGTTAAGAAAATAGCGTGATATCCAAAAGCTGTTTGAAAAATCGTCTACATTATATGGTATTTGACGATATTACTCCGTCACGGCCAGAAACGAGAAGAAGAATATATCATTCAGGTTATATCTCTTGTGATATCCACGCAAGAAGGAAATCTCTTGCGATAAGGCAGGGAAGCCGATGGTTACCCACAATACCTGTAAGGTAGTCCATCTGAAGGTATGTCGATCAAATAAATCGGAATAAAATACTACGTAGTACCATCATAGTGAACAGGGCCATATCCAAATCATGAAATTTGAACCTGACTTCCTATCACACTCCATAGACAGAAACGTGGTGGATATAATATCGCGCTCTATTCCCCACCAGGCATATCCCCGCTATCACGATGCAGGAAATGGGGATGGGCATTAGCCGGCCAGGGATCCATCACACACACAGGATCTTGATGGGCCTGTGTCAAACTGCGCGGCGGTGTGATTGGCGTGCCACACGACCACACGAGCATTGGAAGCGGAATAATTTATTGCTAAGTGATGTTCGTGCAGCAAGTCAGCGTTTGGGCATGGTAGTATGCTCTCGCGGACCTCGGTACATGTGCTTGATAATGATGGCATGATGCTTTGTTTGTGTTCCAGGAGCATCGGTGGATTGGTTTTTGCTCGTCCTGCCGCGTCATTGCAGCAAACATCTCCAAGATATTATCACTGTTGCGCCACCTCCATGAGTATATGTTTTTTGCTACCCGCAAAAAAAATAATGTTTTTTGCTTGTCCAGCAACCTCTCTCCAACAGCGGTAGCTATCGCGCTGCCTGCGCACCGCTTCCGCTTTCCTCGTCGGCAGTGAATTCCCAAACACTGTGTGGGAGTGAGCGAGAGCTCAACCTTTTTTCCCCAACAGGATGAGTTTTTTTTTGAGACAATCCCAACAGGATGAGTGCTTCCAGGCCTCCAGGCTCGCCTACCCAGAACTAGGCCGGCCCAGTAGTTAGCTACCGCGCCGTGATGACGTCATGTGTGTTTTCCGGTTTTCCTTCACATGTTCATTTGCTATGTTTGTTTTCTTACTTTTATTTAATTTCAAAATATTTTCAAAATATATATTACAAAAACACTTTAAATAAAATATTTAAATGTTAAACGTGCATTCAAAAATTGTTGCTGATGTACAAAAGAATGTACATATGTTAGTAATGGTTACAAAAAATATTAATCATGTGTATGAAAAATGTTAGTGACACCTAAAACGTGTCAAAATTTAATAAAAATATATGTGAAATTTTTTAATTTGTTTTTAAAATGTAAAAAAAATGCCCATGTAATTCAGAAAAATGTTTTGTACATTCAAAAAACAAAATCACAAAGTTCAGAAATGTGTTTGTCACATTTTCAAAAAAAAAATTGTGCAGTGTACAAAAATGTTTGTTTAGTTATAAAACAATATCAATCAAAAAATGTTTCAACAAGTATTTGAGAAAACAGTTACATTGTATTTGGAAAATATATTCAAAATATGTTTTTGTAAAAATGTGAAACAACTATTTAGAAAATGATAAATGTGTATAAAAATGTTTTACACGTATGCAAAAAATGTACAACGTGTATGGAAAGGTAGGTATGTGTTGAAAAAAATGAAAATAGAAGAAAACCATGAAAAGAAAAAAACCAAAAAAAGAAACAAAGGAAAAAAGTATAAAAATAGAAATAAGAAAAACCGAAACATAGCAAAGAAAAATAAAAGCCAAAGAAAGTCCGCGAAAAAACAAAGATAACAGAAGAAAAAAAAACAACAGAAAAATGAAAAAAGAAGAAGGAAAAGACAGACTGAATCGACTGAACGCTTCGAGCGACACAACCAATGGGTCGGACCGTCGTTGTCCAAACGTAGGCGACTCCTACTAAGGAATCGGTACCCACAAGCTTTTGAGTTGGGCACATGCCGAAACGCGCAGGTTGCAAGTTTCCATGATGTGTATCGCACCACACACTAATTAGCGCAAGGGCCATGTCTCGCCCGTACCGATTACTAATTTTTTTCCACAAATTAAAAAAATTCTAGGATTTCAAACAATGCTCACGGGTTTGAAAAAATCTCCAAATTTAAAATTATTCATGTATATGAATTTTATTTTGATTTTCCTAAAAAAATTCATGAACTCAAATAAATTTTAATGAATTCAAAAAAATGCTCATGAATTTCAAATAAAGTTTATCAATTCCAAAAATATACATGGATTTTAAAAATTATGCGTGAATGATAAAAAATAGTGATTCAAAAAATGTTCCCACAATATAAATTTTTTTCATCAATTTTGAAAATGTTCACCAATTCAAAAAATATTGACGAGTTCAAAATAATTATGATTTAAAAATATGTTCCAAATTTTGGAAAAATGTTCACAAATTTTACGAATGTTCATGATTTTAGGAAAGATCCATGAATTCATAAAAAAATTGCATTTTCAATGAAAAAAATCATGATTTGAAAAAATGTTCGTGAAATGAAAAAGGAAAGGGACAAACCAAAAATAAAAAAATAATGAAAAGGAAACTGAAAAGGAAAAAAGAGAAGAAAAGCAAAAAGGAATAAAGAAGAAAAAATTAAAAGAAAAATATACGAAAAAACGGAAGAGAAACCTTACTGATTGGGTCGTCCGAATCGTAACTAGTGGCGTAGTTCAGGTTCACGTTTGATTGCTATTCCCTAACCTACGCGGGGAAGAGGATTCGCCCGCCTATCCACCCTGGGCATTTTGTGTGTGCCAATGACGTTATAAATAGATAGAGCCAATGTGCAGGCCAAAGGTTCGTACATTTGGTTAAGAACCAATGCCAAACATGCTAAGAAATTGGTGTGCCCATGACTCCCAGCCACGATTTGGATAGACATCGATTTGTTGGAAATACTCAGCCTTAACCGGCTGAAAAGAGACACTGCGTCGACTACCTCCTCTGCATGACACATGGCCGTGTAAGCCCAGCTAATAATGCTAAACATACAAAAAGTTACACGCAATTACACGTTGACTAGAATTTTTTATCTACTAACCAATCATAAACTTGCCCTCTCCTGATTTTCAGGGGGTGGGCCGCCTCCCCACCCATTGACCAATCAAATTAACCCTCTTTGTAAAACCTTGTAACTCCTTTGTACGTGTAGCATTACTCAAGCCCAGCCAACCGATCACCTCCCCCCAACATTATTACCTCAATGAAGCGCTCGTCCACACATCTTTCGCACTCTCCCTTCTCTCACTCGTCATGCTTGAGAGATGGCTCCCATGACGACCTACAGATCCCTGCCGATGCAAACCAGGAGGGGGCCAACATCGAGCATCGTCTACCGCATCCCAGCCACAACATCCACCTTTTTATGGCAATCCCTCATTAGCTACCGTGTCTTGATAGATACAGAGAGGGTGGGCTCCCATAGTCATCGTTGTCAAAATACCGCAGCCATAGCTGCTAGATGGAGTGACGGTGCTGGGACCCCCGCATTGTAGCATCGTTGCCACTCCAACCTAAAGGGGTAGCACCGACCTTCGTTGACGCATCCCTTTGTCACAAAATCAGACGTTTTGCAGATGCAACATCGTCCATGTTGCAGATGCAACGTTATCCATGTTGCATAGTGAGCGCAAGAACTGGCAAGTTGCAACGCCGTCGATGTCGCAAACGTCCACCTTGTGGTAGGATGAGCTGACGTGACACGGGGCGGTGAGCGTAGCATGACCCATGCTGCAGCTGACGAGAGCAACATGGCCTATATTGCAAACCGGCGGGTACACAGAACGGTTCACGTGGCCAGATCGAGCGGATGTCTTGCTCGATATCTAACGGCCCGGGAGGCGGCTGATCTTCTCCTCATGCCAGCTAGCCAAAGTAGAGCGTTGTCCATAGCCCCGACCCATTCATGAATGCCTATGCCTTTTTCATCAATGCCCGGGTGAGATGAGGGCGCTCAAAATCGCCAAAAATTGGCAAACTACCCAATTTCTATGGTTCAATGAGAAAAAATCACTTTAATAATTTCTATGTCTACCATAGAACAAAAACAGGAAAGGTAAAAGTAAAACGGTGCTTTCATTTCTTCTTCCTACATTGTCTCCTATTCTTGCGTCTCCTTCTCTCTTACTTCCAAACCCAACTTACTACCTCTCCAATTCCATGAAAATATGGTGGATATTTTCTTCTCCCGATGGAAATGGAACCCCAATACTAATCGGTGGCCATAATTTTTGGTATCCCCTTCTGTTAAGCCCCTAGCAATGTAATTTCACAAAACTAGTTTGTCAATTGTTGCTCTTTTTTTCCTTGGAACAAATGGAAAGCGTTCTAATCCAACAAATAGAGTTTTTCAAATATTTTCATCACGCCCTTGTCGTTGACAATGCTAAATTTTTTTAAGATGGCTATATGGGGCTCAAACTAAACATAAGCCTTCTCAAAATTTACGGATATGAGCATGGCCCTTAGGTCCTTTGTATTTCTTACTACCGCCAAAATTTCTGCCAACTGTACTTGAGAGAGGGAGAATCCTAGAGTACACAATGGGCCGAGACCCATTGAAAAGTTTCCCATTTATCATTTTTAAGTTGTTTTCAACCGCTTTCATTCTTCTGGCCCCCCCTAAAAAAATATCTTCTGGTATATGGTTCCAGTAGCTGGTTTCCTACCGTGGTTTTGTCTTTTTTGAGTTTTTGTTTAGTTTTGGTTCTTTTTAAAATTTTCTGATTTCATCTTCTATTTTTCATTTTTTTCCTTTTTCCTTTTCATTTTCTACTACTTTTTAGGTTTATTTTCTTTTAATATTTCTTTCTACATTCCCCCACCTCTTTGAAATTTCTAGACATTTTTTGTACCAGAAGATATTTAAAAAAATCGCAAACATTTTTAGCCATTTCATTAATATTTTTCAAATTAACACAAAAAATTGAAGTCATGAACATTTGTGAAAAAATACATTAGATTATTTCAAACTAAATACTATTTTTTAAAATTCACCAAAATTTTATTCATGGATGTAGGTATAATTCAGGAACATTTTTAAAATCAATGAATGTTTTCGAATCCATGATTGTTTATTACCAAATTCTTTTAATTCATGAATGTTTTTTAAATTTCATAAAAATATTGTTAGAATTTGTGAACCTTCTTTCTATTTCATGCAACATTTCCCCAATCCGTTAGCATTTTTGTGATTTTTAAATGATCATATTTCAAATTCCCAAATATTTTTTAAACCTTGTATCATTTTTTTGATCTTTCAGAAGGTCCATCAAGATGTTTTTCTGAAGAAAAACCAACTTAACACGATAGAAAAGTAAACGAAGCGACAGAAAATTCGCTCCATAGCACTTGCTCGATGAACCCGAAGGGGTCCGACTCGCTAACAAATGCATTGTGCATTTGGGAAGTGGTTTGACTTACAAGTTGTAATTTCTTTTTTGAGAAAAATGCAGTGCATAAAATAGGAGGTCCCTTGAAAGAGCTCCTCCTATTTCACGCTCTACACACGTTAGGTTGGGTTGGATCAAATCCCAAAAAATGTCCACTGTGAGAGCTAAGTGGGTTTGGACCATATCCTGGGTTAAACCGATGTTTTTCCAAAAACTTTTAAATATTAAAATTCCAGAAAACTAAAATGTCCAATGCATATGAACGTTCATCGTGAATTTTATAAAAACGGTAACCGCACATTAAAGTAATACCATCATGTATTCATAAATGTCCGTCACATATTTGAAAAAAAACACATAGTAGAAATGGTTAACAACATATTTATTATTGTTAGTGGCATATTGAAAGATTGTTACTCACTTATTTGCAAAGTGTTTATTTTGTATTTAAAATATGTTTGTCACTTATTAAAAAATATAGATACTCTATTTTTAAAAATAATTATCACATACTGTAAAAAAGAGTTCATCATGTATTATTATGATAACTTTCTGAATATAAAAATCATAGAAAAACTTAACAGGAAAACCAAAATAAAATAAGCTAAGTAAACGAAAAAGGCTGAAACTATGAAGAAAAAGATACAACGAAACTGCTGGAAAAATAGAAAAAGGAAAAGAATGAGAAAAGGAAAAGAAAACAGGCACACGCAGTGGGTTTAGCCCAATAGTGCCCCCGTGGTCGTACATAAATGATATATATCACCCTTTGTGACAAAATCACTATTTAAAAAGTACTCCTTGCAAAGATCACGCTCACCTTTCCAGATTGTGACAAATGGCGTGCTGCATGGGCGCCACTTGTCACAACCTGGAAGTTTTCCCTTTTCGCATAGATCCGTTTATTCAAAACATTTTATCTCTTAAACCGTGCATCCAAATCTTGAACCGTTTTCACCATTGGATTCCTCGTATCGAGATCTTCAAAATTAGATCCCATGTTAATAGGTTTTGATGAACTTTTTTCATGAAAAAAAACTAACCGGAAGCATGGTTTTTTTGAAGTGTACTTTTTCCATAGACACTGTATATTTTTTGTATACATGAAACATTTTTTCTATATATACTTACAATTTTTATAATGCATGATCAATATATTTCAAGTTTGTTATTTAAAAGTGATTTTTACAAGAAAAAATCAAATAATAAAACAAAAAAAGGAATGCAACACTGTGAAACAAAACGAAATATAAAAAAAAAGAACGCTGAAAGCCAGACGCCATATTGGACCTGCCCAGCATGGACATAAGCCTCTGGCGCTTTTTTTTCCTTTCATTTTGTTTTCACTTTCTTGCATTAATTTTTTTACTATTACTTATATTTTGAAATATTCTGAGTATGTCTATTATGAAAATCACTTTATATATAAAATTTGGAAAAAGTAACCATGCATCAAAAAATGTTTGGTGTTTATAGAAAAAACATCTTCGGCATATACAAAAATATACAATGCGTATGGAAAAAGGTAGAAATCAAAAAATACTATAAGTTTTCGTTTTTTTAAATGTTAATCATGCATTTTAAAATTTAAGTGTGTATTAAAAAAATGTTTCCGGTGTATACAAAAAAGTATAATGGGTACGTAAAAAATACTAGAGTTTTTTTAAAAAATAGTTATGAAATGATTATAGCAAAAATATTTCAGATGTATACAAAAAATGTATAAAAATATACATTGTGTATGAAAAAAGTAGACATCAAAATATATAAGTTTTCAAATATGTTAATCATGTATCTGGGCAATGTTAAACGTGTATATCAAAAATTCTCGTTATGTTTAGGAAAAAATGTAGAATGTGTATGGCAACAACAGACATAAAAAATATGTTAAAAAAATTTTATCATGAATTTGGAAAATATTAAATGTGTATATATAAAATGCTTCTGATGTATACAAAAAATCTACAATGTTTATGGGAAAGTAGACATAAAAGAATATATGTTTTAAAAAGTAGCGCTAGCATCGATCTACTGGTTGATCTTGATCCCCATCGTATCGTCGCAACTGCTTAGTTGGACATGTATGGGCCACCAATGACGAAACTTGAAAGCACAAGTGCTCCCTGGGTGATTTTGGTAATTAATGTCAACATATTTCTTGTTGGACTAATATTTTTATCTAGTATATTTCAGAAATATTCAACAAAGGCGTGCCATGGACAAGAGGATGTGGAACCCCTTCTAGATGCTAATGACAGAAGATTGACAAACGTTCAAGACTCTTCATTTCATTTTAGTGATCCAAGATCACATTGAATCTATAGGAAAGCCAATACTATTAAAAGGGGATGAGGTGTTGCTTAATGACTTGCTTGCTCAAAGTGCTTAGTGATATGCTCCAAAGCCCTCAACCACTTTCTCATTTCCACATTTGTCCAAAACCTAAAAGTCAAACTCGGCCCCACCGATTTGATCTATCCGGCGTCACCGAGTTCACTTGACATAGTCATTGCCAGAAACCTTAATCATTTCGGTCTCACCGATGGGATCTCCTTCTCACCGAGATGGGCTTGCAAACTCTCTGTTGCTTGTTGCAATTATTTTGGTCCCACCGAGATATGCAATCGGTCCCACCGAGTTTGCCTGACCAACTCTCTGTTTGCTTATTACCAAAATCGGTCCCACCGACTTTGTGTAATCGGTCAAACTGAGTTGAGGTTTTACCCTAACCCTAGCACATCGGTCCCACCGAGTTGATCGTATCGGTCCCACCGAAAAGTCTAACGTTCACATTTTGAACCATATCGGTCTGACCGAGTTTCACTATTCGGTCCCACTGAGTTTGGTGAATTATGTGTAACGACTAGATTTTGTGTGGAGGCTATATATACCCCTCCACCATCCTCTCCATTTGAGAGAGAGCCATCAGAACGTGCCTACACTTCCAGCATTCATTTTCTGAGAGAGAACCACCTGCTCATGTATTGAGACCAAGACATTCTAATCCAACCACAAAAATCTTGATCTCTAGCCTTCTCCAAATTGCTTTCCACTCAAATCATCTTTCCACCATATCCAAATCTGTGTGAGAGAGTTGAGTGTTGGGGAGACTATCATTTGAAGCACAAGAGTAAGGAGTTCATTATTAACACACCATCTATTTACTAGGTCAGGTTGGTTGTGGCATAGACGACTAGGTCACGTTGGTTGTGGCATAAACCACATAAATCTTGATCTCTAGCTTATGATAGTGATCATGAAACTTCGCATCAAGTCACTACCAAACCTCATAGGTCGACAAGGATGCGTACTACTTCAGAGAGGTACGTAATCTTGTCTTGGAAGTCATGTTGCTAGACAACAATGAACCTACAAGCTATGGAGAAGCGATGGTGGGCCCGGATTCCGACGAATGGCTCGAGGCCATAAAATTCGAGAGAGGATCCATGTATAAAACAAAGTATAGACTTTGAAAGAACTACTTAATGGTCGTAAGGCTGTTGGGTGCAGATGGATTTTAAAAGGAAGACGGACAATGATGGTAAGTGTCACCATTAAGAAAGCTCGACCTGTCGTTAAGATGTTTCCCGACAAGTTCAAGGAGTTGACTATGATGAGACTTTTTCACTCGTAGCGATGCTAAGAGTCTGTTGGAATTATGTTAGCAGTTACTGCATTATTTATGAAATCTTGCAGATAGGATGTCAAAACATTGTTTCCTCAATGATTTTCTTGAGGAAAGGTTGTATGTGATACAACCAGAAGGTTTTGTCAATCCTGAAAGATGCTAACAAGTATGCAAAGCTCCAGCAATCCTTCTAAGGACTGGAGTAAGCATCTCGGAGTTGGAATGTACGCTTTGATGAGATGATCAAAGATTTTGGGTTTATACAAAGTTTATGAGAAATTTGTATTTCCAAAGAAGTGAGTGGGAGCACTACAGAATTTTTGATGAGTATATGTTGTTAACATATTGTTGATCAGAAATGATGTAGAATTTCTGGAAAGCATACAGGGTTATTTGAAAAGTGTTTTTCAATGAAAAACTTGGATTAAGCTACTTGAACATTGAGCATCAAGATTTATAAGGATAGATCAAAACGCTTAATAGTACTTTCAAATGAATACATACCGTGACAAGATTTTGAAGGAGTTCAAAATAGATCAGCAAAGAAGGAGTTCTTGCCTGTGTTACAAGGTGTGAGCATTGAGTAAGACTCAAGACCTGACCACGGCAGAAGAGAGAGAAAGGATGAAGGTCGTCCCCTATGCTTTAGACGTAGGCTCTACAGTATGCTATGCTGTGTACCGCACCTGAAGTGTGCCTTGCCATGAGTCAGTCAAGGGGTACAGGAGTGATCCAAGAATGAATCACATGACGGCGGTCGAACTTATCCTTAGTAACTAGTGGACTAAGGAATTTTCTCGATTATGGAGGTGGTAAAAGAGTTCATCGTAAAGGGTTACGTCAATGTAAACTTTGGCACTAATCCGGATGACTCTGAGTAGTAAACCGGATTCGTATAGTAGAGCAGTTATTTGGAATAGCTCAAAGTAGCGCGTGGTAGCTGCATCTACAAGATGACATAGAGATTTGCATCTGAAAGGTTCACACCCATTGACTAATAAACCTCTCTCACAAGCAAGATATGAACAAACCCCATGGGTGTTGGATTCATTACAATCACATAGTGATGTGAACTATACTATTGACTCTAGTGCAAGTGGGAGACTGTTGGAAATATGCCCTAGAGGCAATAATAAAATGGTTATTATTGTATTTCCTTGTTCATGATAATTGTCTATTGTTCATGCTATAATTGTATTAACCGAAAACCGTAATACATGTGTGAATACATAGACCAGAGCATGTCCCTAATAAGCCTCTACTTGACTAGCTCGTTGATCAATAGATGGTCATGGTTTCCTGACCATGGACATTGTATGTCATTGATAACGGGAACACATCATTAGGAGAATGATGTGATGGACAAGACCCAATCTTAAGCGTAGCACAAGATCGTGTAGTTCGTTTGCTAAAGCTTTTCTAATGTCAAGTATAATTTCCTTAGACCATGAGATTGTGCAACTCCCGGATACCGTAGGAATTCTTTGGGTGCACCAAACGTCACAATGTAACTGGGTGGCTATAAAGGTGCACTACAGGTATCTTCGAAAGTGTCTGTTGGGTTGGCACGAATCGAGACTGGGATTTGTCACTCCGTATGACGGAGAGGTATCTCTGGGCCCACTCAGTAATGCATCATCATAATGAGCTCATTGTGACTAAGTAGTTGGTCACGGGATCATGCATCACAGAACGAGTAAAGTGACTTGCTGGTAACGAGATTGAACGAGGTATTGGGATACCGACGATCGAATCTTGGGCAAGTAACGTACCGATTGACAAAGGGAATTGTATACGGGATTGCTTGAATCCTCGACATCGTGGTTCATCCGATGAGATCATCGTGGAACATGTGGGAGCCAACATGGGTATCCAGATCCCGCTGTTGGTTATTGGCCGGAGAGTTGTCTCGGTCATGTCTGCATGATTCCCGAACCCGTAGGGTCTACACACTTAAGGACCGATGACGCTAGGGTTATAGGGAAAGTTTGTACGTGGTTACCGAATGTTGTTCAGAGTCCCGGATGAGATCCCGGATGTCACGAGGAGTTCCGGAATGGTTCGGAGGTAAAGAATAATATATAGGAAGTGAGGTTTTGACCACCGGAAGTGTTCCGGGCATCACCGGTAATGTACCGGGACCACAGGAGGGTTCCGGGGGTCCACCGGGAGGGGCCACCAGCCCCGGAGGCTTGCATGGGCCAAGAGTGGGAAGGGACCAGCCCCTAAGTGGGCTGGTGCGCCTCCCACCAGGGCCCAAGGCGCAGCTAGGAGGAGAAGGGGGGAAACCCTAGGCGCAGATGGGCCTAAGGCCCACCCTAGGGCGCGCCCCCTCTCCCCCTCTTGGCCGCCCCCTCCATCCCATCTAGGGCTGCCGCCCCCTAGGGGTGGGAACCCTAGAGGTGGCACACCCTCCTCCCCTCCTCCTATAAATAGTGGGGGTTTTGGGGCTGCCCAACACACGAGTCTCTCTCCCTCTTGGCGCGGCCCTACCCCTCTCTCTCCTCGTCTCTTGCGGTGCTTGGCGAAGCCCTGCTGGCGTGCCACGCTCCTCCATCACCACGCCGTCGTGCTGCTGCTGGACGAAATCTTCCCCAACCTCTCCCTCTCTCCTTGCTGGATCAAGGCGCGGGAGACGTCACCGGGCTGTACGTGTGCTGAACGCGGAGGCGCCGTTGTTCGACGCTTAGATCGGAATCGACCACGATCTGAATCGCTGCGTGTACGACTCCACCAACCGCGTTCTTGCAATGCTTCCACTTAGCGATCTTCAAGGGTATGAAGATGCACTCCCTCTCTCTCGTTGCTAGTATCTCCTAGATTGATCTTAGTGACACGTAGGAATTTTTTTGAATTATTGCTATGATCCCCAACACATTCGACTTGCTTTGTGACTCAAGGACCAAACCCTTCTGCAATAAAACAAAAATCCAGAAGAGCCCTTCTTGGAAATTGATGTCAAAGGGGGAGAGAGATATCACATCAAAGCTCTATGCTTAATCATTTCTATAGGGGGAGAGAACACTCAAGGGGAAGAGAGTAAGAAAACCCCAGATGCTTGGTGTTCAAGAGGAGAGAAGTTACATGTCTTTAAGAGGGGAAATACATGTTCATATTTGATTGCTTGCATTAGCTCTGTTGTCTTTTCTTTTGCTCTGATTTTCTGTTCCCTATCTTCTCCCAATATCCCATTCAAGATTTAGGGGGAGCAAGACATCTAAGGGGAGGAAATCTCTGATTCTATTGCACATCTTTACCTTTGGGGACATGTCTATATCCAATAGAGTACTCAGTACTCACACTCTACATGTCATCCCAGTCTTGGTACCTTTGTGGTTCTTTTGTTTGCTCTGGCTAGTAGATCTATCTGTGTTATCTAACCTTGTTTACTCAGATCCATTCCCTTCTAAGCCAACTCAAGACCACAAGGTAAGTATATGCATCACAGTCATGTGCATGACGATTTCTTGCTGATGTACATATTGTTTGCAAGAAGGACTCATGAGCATGAAGGCACATTTGCTATATTTACATCTTTCACTCTGATGCATATAGCCAAGATACATGTAACACATGGCTTACTCTGTCATGCTTATGCATTCACATGCTCCTATGTTTCATATTTATATGATTGCATACATATAGGGGGAGCCTTTGCATGTTACATGTCTTTCCAAAGCTTTACTTGTTGTTCTCTATATCTTTATCTAAAGCTTTGATGTATGTTGTCATCAATTACCAAAAAGGGGAAGATTGAAAGCACAAGTGCTCCCTGGGTGATTTTGGTAATTAATGTCAACATATCTCTTGTTGGACTAATGTTTCTACCTAGTATGTTTCAGACAAGTTCAACAATGGAGTGGCATGGACTAGAGGATGTGGAACCCCTTCAATATGCTAAGGACAAAGGATTGGCTCAAGCTCAAAGCTCAGGACTCTACATTTTCTATTTTAGTGATCCAAGATCACATTGAGTCCATAGGAAAGCCAATACTATTAAGAAGGGATGAGGTGTTGCTTAATGGCTTGCTTGCTCAAAGTGCTTAGTGATATGCTCCAAAGCCCTCAACCACTTTCTCACTTCCAAATTTGTCCCAAACCAAAAGTCAAACTCGGCCCCATCGATTCTTTCTATCCGGAGCCACCGAGTTCAGTTGACATAGCCACTTCCAGAAACCCTAATCAGTTCGGTCTCACGGATAGGATCTCGATCTCACCGAGATGGGCTTGCAAACTCTCTGTTACCTATTGCAATATTTTTGGTCCCACCGAGATATGCAATCGGCCCCACCGAGTTTGCTTGGCCAACCCTCTATTTTGCTTATTACCCAAATCGGTCCCACCGAGTTTGAGTAATCGGTCAAACCGAGTTTTGGATTTACCCTAACCCTAGCACATCGGTCCCATCGAGTTGATCCAGTCGGTCACACCGAAATACCTAACGGTCACATTATGAATCAAATCGGTCTGACCGAGTTCTCTGAATCGGTCCCATCGAGTTTGGTGATTTGTGTGTAACGGTTAGATTTTGTGTGGAGGCTATATATACCCCTCCACCCGCTCTTCATTCATGGAGAGAGCCATCAGAACATGCCTACACTTCCAATACATATTTTCTGAGAGAGAACCACCTACACTTGTGTTGAGGTCAAGATATTCCATTCCAACCACATAAATCTTGATCTCTAGCCTTCCTGAAAGCACAAGTGCTCCCTAGGTGGTTTTGATAATTGACGACAAGATATCTCTTGTTGGACTAACATTTCTATCTAGCATGTTTCAGATAAGTTCAACAATGGAGTGGCATGGACTAAAGGTTGTGGGAACTCCTTCAAGATGCTAAGGACAAAGGATTGGCTAAAGCTTCAAGCTCAAGACTCTTCATTTTACATTTTAGCGATCCAAGATCACATTGAGTCCATAGGAAAAGCCAATACTATCAAGGAGGGATGAGGTGTTGCTTAATGAGCCTCTTGCTTCATGTGCTTAATGATATGCTCCAAAATCCTCAGCTACTTTCCCACTTCCACATATGACCTAAACCCAAAGCCAAACTCGGACCTACCGATTCTTCCTATCCGGCGCCACCGAGTTTCACTTGTCATAGCCACTGCCAAACCCTAATCAGTTCGGTCTCACCGATGGGATCTCGGTCTCACCGAGATGGGCTTGCAAACTCTCTGTTACCTATTGCAATATTTTCGGTCCCACCGAGATATGCAATCGGCCCACCGAGTTTGCTTGGCCAACTCTCTGTTTCACTTATTACCCAAATCGGTCCCACCGAGTTTGAGTAATCGGTCAAACCGAGTTTTGGATTTACCCTAACCCTAGCACATCGGTCCACCGAGTTGATCCAGTCGGTCCCACCGAAAATCTCTAACGGTCACTAGGTTTACTATTTCGGTCTGACCGAGTTTGTTGATTCGGTCCCACCGAGATTGGTAAATCGTGTACGTTGGATTTTGTGTGGAGGCTAATATACCCCTCCACTCCTCTTCATTCGTTGGAGAGAGCCATCAGACTAAGCACTACACTTCCAGATCCTATTCTAAGAGAGAACTTACCTACTCATGTGTGAGGCCAGATATTCCATTCCTACCATATGAATCTTGATCTCTAGCCTTCCCAAGTTGCTTTCCACTCAAATCTTGTTTCCACAAAATCCAAATCCTATGAGAGAGAGTTGAGTGTTGGGGAGACTATCATTTGAAGCACAAGAGCAAGGAGTTCATTACCTACACACCATTTGTTACTTCTTGGAGAGTGGTGTCTCCTAGATTGGCTAGGTGTCACTTGGGAGCCTCCGACAAGATTGTGGAGTTGAACCAAGAAGTTTGTAAGGGCAAGGAGATCGCCTACTTCATGAAGATCTACCGCTAGTGAGGCAAGTCCTTCATGGGCGATGGCCATGGTGGGATAGACAAGGTTGCTTCTTCGTGGACCCTTCTGGTGGTTGGCTTCTTCGTGGACCCTTCGTGGGTGGAGCCCTCCGTGGACTCGCGCAACCATTACCCTTCGTGGGTGGAGCCCTCCGTGGACTCGCGCAACCGTTACCCTTCGTGGGTTGAAGTCTCCATCAACGTGGATGTAGGATAGCACCACCTATCCGAACCACGGGAAAAACATCCGTGTCTCCAATTGCGTTTGAATTCTCCAAACCCTTCCCTTTACATTCTTGCAAGTTGCATGCTTTACATTCCGCTGCTCATATACTCTTTGCATGCTTGCTTGATATGTATTGTATGTTGAAATTGTGCCTAAAACTCCACTCACAAAAAGCCTAAAAATTGCAACTTTAGCACTAAGTGTCTAATCACCCCCCTCTAGACACATCTACTTCGAGATCCTACAAGTGGTATCAGAGCTGTGGTCTCCATTGCCTTGGTTTAATCACCATTAGAGGAAGATGGATGTGTTACTTTAGGGAGTCTTTAGACATAGAAGTGCCTATTCTTGATGGAGTATTTTCATGAGTGGAAAAATGAGATTGCTTGTTAATTTCAATCAATATCATTTGAACAGTATATTATTGCTAGCCCTTGTGCACCTCATATTGATCCTTTGCATCCTACCCTAGATGAAGATATTGACATGATTCGCAATCTTAGACTTATTGAGCTCATCATTAGAGGATTGCCCAAAAATTTGATTGCTAGTTTGCCTACTCTTAATTGTGCCTATACTATATGGAAATTTCTTGAGGAACATTTCCCGATCATTCCTGAAAAATTTGGATGAAATTCTCCATAAATCTATTGCCTTGAGTAGATGAACCTCTAGTGATCCTAGTTTTGATGATTGTCTATTTGAGCCTTACCAATCTCAAGCATGCTAAAGAGATGTGGGATCATTAGTGATATTATATTCGAAGCTATAAGAATTCATAAAAGTGACCACTTTATGACCATTTATCTTAATGAATTACCCTCTCTAGGAAATGATGAGTCACAAGATCATGGTGAACATGGATACTATTGATGGATGATGATAGTGACTCGATCTTGATGATGCAATGAGACATTTTGGTCTTATCAAATCTTCGGGGATATGAGTCAGGTGGAAAAGATGGGTTCTTGATAGTGGATGTACTGATCATATGACCGGAGATGAAGAGATGTTCGTGAGCTTGCTGAAAATGACGGCCCTCGAAAATATGTCACCTTTGGTGATAATTCAAAGGGTAAAGTGGTTGGCCTTGGTAAGGTGGCCATCTCACATGATAGTTCCATTCAAAATGTCATGCTCGTTGAATCTCTCGGCTACAACTTACTTTCAGTATCTAGACTTGATTTTCGGTTTGAATGTCCTATTTACTGAGGTAGATTGCCAAGTATTTCGTCGAGACAATCATAAAATGGTCTTTACGTATGCGTAGAGGTGATCTTTACATTGTCGATTTCTCTAAAAAGGCACAACCTAAAACTTGCTTTATTGCTAAATCCTCAAAAGGTTGGTTGTGGCATAGACGACTAGGTCACGTTGGCATGAGAAACCTTGACAAGCTTATTAAAGGAAATCATATCCTTGGAGTTAACGATGTCATATTTGATAAGGATAGACTTTGCAGTGCTTGTCAAGCAGGTAAACAGGTTGGAGGAAGGCATCCCGTGAAGAACATCATGACCACAAGGAGGCCACTCGAGCTACTTCATATGGATCTTTTTGGTCCCAACGCCTACAAGAGTCTCGGTGGAAATTCTTTTGGTCTAGTTATAGTTGATGATTTTTCAAGATTTACGTGGGTGTTCTTTCTTAATGACAAGTCGCAGGTCCAGAAGATCTTCAGAAACTTCGCTAGGAAGGCCCAAAATCAGTTTGACGTGAAGATCAAGAAGGTTCGGAGTGACAACGGAACGGAGTTCAAGAACGCAAATGTGGACACCTTTCTTGACGAAGAAGGGATTTCACACGAGTTCTCGGCTACGTACACACCTCAACAAAATGGAGTTGTTGAGAGGAAGAACCGGACGCTCATCGAAATGGCAAGAACGATGCTTGATGAATACAAGACGCCGAAGCACTTTTGGGCAGAAGCGGTTGAGACAGCTTGTCACAACAAATCGCTTATATCTTCACAAGCTACTCGGCAAGACAGGCATACGAGCTTCTCACCGGTAACAAAACCAAGTTGGATAATTTCAGTATTCGGCTCAAAGTGCTACATTCTTGATAAGCATCGTCGTTCAAAGTTTGCTCCTAAATCTCATGGAGGTTTTCTACTTGGTTATGGCTCAAATCTCACACTTACCGTGTACAACAATTTTTTCACCCGAAAGGTTGAAGAGACGGTAGATGTGAAGTTTGATGAATCTAATGGCTCGCAAGTAGAGCAATTGCCAATTGATGTAGGAGACAAAGACCCTTCAGAAGCAATCCAAGACTTGTCCATTGGCAAAATTCGTCCAACGGAGGTGAAGGAGAGTACCTCGTCCGTCCAAGTGGAAGCTTCTACCTTTCACGACAAGGTGAACCAAGAATTGATACGGAAGCATCCACAAGTGGGACACACCAAGATGAAGAAGACAAGGAAATGCATCAAGACGAACATCAACAACCTCCTTTCTCCACCACGACAAGAGAACGACGACGTCAACAATGAAGAAGGCCAAGAAGAAGAACAAGATGAAGAAGATGTTCAACGAAGACCCAAGCAAAAGCTCTCACGAGTTCGAGCAAGAATTGCCAAAGATCATCCCGTCGAGCAAATCCTCAATGATATACAAACCGGGAGAATCACTCGCTCAAAAACTCGTTTAGCTAACTTTTGTGAAAACTATTCATTCATCTCTAGCATTGAACCTATGAAGGTTGAAGAAGCATTGGAAGATCCGGATTGGATAAACGCTATGCATGAAGAGCTACACAACTTTGAGAGAAACCAAGTTTGGACATTGGTTGAGAAGCCCGACAACAACCACAACATCATTGGTACCAAATGGGTGTTTCGCAACAAGCAAGATGAAGATGGACAAGTGGTTCGCAACAAAGCACGTCTCGTCGCCCAAGGGTACACACAAGTCGAAGGTATGGACTATGGTGAGACATATGCTCCCGTTGCTAGACTTGAGTCCATTCGCATCTTACTTGCCTATGCTAATCACCATAATATCACCTTGTACCAAATGGACATTAAAAGTGCTTTTCTAAATGGTGAAATAGAGGAGGAAGTTTATGTCAAACAACCTCCCGGCTTTATCAATCCTAAGAAACCAAATCATGTTTACAAACTTCACAAAGCTCTTTATGGTCTTAAACAAGCTCCTAGAGCATGGTATAAATGCTTGACCAAGTTCCTTATTGCAAGTGGTTTTGAAATTGGTAAAATTGATTCTACTCTTTTTACTAAAAGGGTTAATGGAGAACTATTTGTATGCCAAATTTATGTTGATGATATCATATTTGGTTCAACTAACCCTCTCTTTAGTGAAAAGTTTGGAAAGCTAATGTCAGAGAAGTTTGAGATGTCTATGATGAGTGAACTCAAATTCTTTCTCGGTTGCAAATCAAGCAAACTAAGGAAGGTACATTTGTCTCTCAAACAAAGTACACCAAGGACTTATTCAAGAAGTTCAATATGCAAGAATGCAAAGGTATGTCTACACCCATGCCTACTAGTGACATAATGATTTGACCAAAGATGGTGAACCGGTTGATCAAAAGGTTTATCGCTCTATGATTGGTTCATTGTTATACCTATGTGCTTCACGTCCCGATATTATGCTAAGTGTGTGCATGTGTGCACGATATCAAGCTGCTCCTAAAGATTGTCATCTTAAGGCTGTGAAAAGGATAGTGAGATATTTAATCCATACACCAAATTTTGGCATTTGGTATCCTAAGAGGTCTTCTTTTGATCTTGTTGGCTATTCCGACTCGGATTATGCCGGAGACAAGGTTGATAGAAAGTCCACTTCGGGTACTTGTCAATTTCTTGGTAGATCTCTTGTGTCTTGGTCTTCCAAGAAACAAAACTCGGTATCCTTATCCACCGCCGAAGCGGAATACATTGCCGCTGGTTCATGTTGTGCTCAATTACTTTGGATGACCCAAACTCTTAAAGATTATGGGATCTATGTGAAACATGTTCCACTACTTTGTGACAATGAAAGTGCTATCAAAATTGGTCATAATCCTGTACAACATTCTCGAACTAAGCATATTGAAGTTCGTCATCATTTCATTCGAGATCATGTTGCTAAGGGTGACATTAATCTTAAGCACGTTCGCACCGATAAGCAATTAGCGGATATATTTACTAAACCTCTTGATGAGAAAGTATTTTGCAGGTTGAGAGGTGAATTGAACATCATTGATGCTTCGAACTTGGAGTAGAAACTCCATTGGATACATGCAAGACATGAGCTTATGACTAATCCATGATATATCTCTTATGATGACTATCTTATGTCTTGGATATATTTGTACCTTGCATGTTGTCTAACCCATGTAGGTGCTTGGTTGAATCTAATTCCATGAGATTGCGACTCACTCACATCTTGAGCAATCTCTACATCACCAAGTCTCTACACAATGGGGTTGAAGACAAGGAAGCACAAAACCATTCAAACATATCCTTTGACAAATTCTATGTTGAGCTTCATGATTGTCATTTTGGATACACAAGTGCTCTTCCTTGCAAGAACTAACCCATGTAGGTAGATGAACTCAAACTCCAAGTGGTGCTCCCAACTCTTGATGAGCTACATCAACCTTGAGCACCCACACAAGTTCAACTACATGAGCAAGAACCACACCACCACCCAAGGTATGTTATTCCATCTTAGAGAAGCTTTACTCCAAGACATGAGTCAAAGCAACTCAACAAGATGTGAATACATCAAGATGCTTAAACGAAAAATGGTAACCCCATTTTGAGCTTAAACGATGAGTATGACCTATGATCAAGTGTTCTCACTTGACTCCTAAGTCAATATACTCTAACATAGGTGACTATGTCACCGCCCAACTCTAGATGAAGTTCTCTTGTGTTCTTTTTGTGTGTATCTCATGCATGTTTAGTTTCTTTCTCTTTTTCAAAAAAAAAAACTCCATCTAGATTTTTCAGTCTCTTCTCTTTTCTTTCTGTTTATGTTCTGCATTTTCTGCATTTAATTCCTTGCAAATCCTTCAGGTAATTCATTGCAAATCTTTGTGAGATCCTACATGTCTAGTGAGCTGAGGTGACAAGTGTTTTTCTCTGTGTGAACTCGGTTTCACCGACTTGTAATTTTCGGTCCAACCGAATCTTTTCGGTGCCACCGAAACATACCACTCGGTGCCACCGACTTCGCAACAGGAAAAACAGTTTGCCACTTGTTCTATATTTCTTCTGATCCAGCTCTACTCAATGAATCTTGTCCTCTACAAGCATCACATATTTTATCCATTGCTTTGTGCTGAGTCTCAAGGACCAAACCTATACGACGGATTCCAGAAAGCCCTTCTTGGAAATTGATGTCAAAGGGGGAGAAAGAGATCACATCAAAGCTTGTCAAGGGGAGAGAGAGAAAGTCTCAAGGATCAGATGTTGTTAAGGGAGCTCAAGGGGGAGAGAAAGTCTCAAGGATCCCAGATGTTGTTAAGGGGGAGAGAGAGATTCCCAGATGTTATTAAGGGGGAGAGAGAGATTTCCAGGGAGAGAAAATACTCAAGGATCCCAGATGCTTGATGTTCAAGAGGAGAGATGTCACATGTCTTTTTGGGGGAAAGACATGTTCATATACATTTGCATTAAGTTCTATCCATTTATCTTTCAGCTCTGATTTTCTGTTTCCTATCTTCTCCCAATATCCCATGTAAGATTCAGGGGGAGCAAGACACCTAAGGGAAAGAAATCAGTCAAATTCATTGCATATCTTTACTCTTGGGGACATGTTGAATCCAATGTGGTACCTTGTACTCACTCTCTACATGTCATCCCAGTCTTGGTATTCTTGTGGGTTCTTTGTGTTTGCTCTGGCTAGTGGGTACCTGTGTTATCTAACCTTGTTTGTGCAGGTTCATTCCATCCTAAGCCAGCTAAAGACTACAAGGTAAGTGTATGCATCAAAATCATGAGTATGAGGAATTCTTGCTTATGTACATACTATTTGCAAGAAGGACTCATGAGCATGAAGGTATTTTCCTTGATAATCTTTTGCTCTGATGCATATGGCCAAGATACATGTAACACATTGCCTACTCTGTCATGGTTATGCTCTCACATGCCTCTATATTTCATCATTTACATGAGTGCATACATGTAGGGGGAGCCTATGCTTGTTACATGTCCTTCCAAAGCTTTACTTGCTGTTCTTTATATCTTATCTAAAGCTTTGATGTATGTTGCCATCAATTACCAAAAAGGGGGAGATTGAAAGCACAAGTGCTCCCTAGGTGGTTTTGATAATTGATGACAACATATCTCTTGTTGGACTAACATTTCTATCTAGCATGTTTCAGATAAGTTCAACAATGGAGTGGCATGGACTAAAGGTTGTGGGAACTCCTTCAAGATGCTAAGGACAAAGGATTGGCTAAAGCTCAAGCTCAAGACTCTTCATTTTACATTTTAGTGATCCAAGATCACATTGAGTCCATAGGAAAAGCCAATACTATCAAGGAGGGATGAGGTGTTGCTTAATGAGCCTCTTGCTTCATGTGCTTAATGATATGCTCCAAAATCCTCAGCTACTTTCCCACTTCCACATATGACCTAAACCCTAAGCCAAACTCGGTCCCGATTCTTCCTATCCGGCGCCACCGAGTTTCACTTGTCATAAGCCACTGCCAAACCCTACATTTCGGTCGGGTCTCTCTCACCGAGATGGGCTTGCAAACTCTCTGTTACCTATTGCAATATTCTCGGTCCCACCGAGATATGCAATCGGTCCCACCGAGTTTGCTTGGCCAAACTCTCTGTTTCACTTATTACCCAAATCGGTCCCACCGAGTTTGAGTAATCGGTCAAACCGAGTTTTGGATTTACCCTAACCCTAGCACATCGGTCCCACCGAGTTGATCCAGTCGGTCCCACCGAAAATCTCAACGGTCACTAGGTTTCTATTTCGGTCTGAACCGAGTTTGTTGATTCGGTCCCACCGAGATTGGTAAAATCGTTGTGTAACGGTTGGATTTTGTGTGGAGGCTATATATACCCCTCCACCTCCTCTTCATTCGGAGAGAGAGCCATCAGACTAAGCCTACACTTCCAGCATCCTATTTCTGAGAGAGAACTACCTACTCATGTGTTGAGGCCAAGATATTCCATTCCTACCATATGAATCTTGATCTCTAGCCTTCCCCAAGTTGCTTTCCACTCAAACCTTCTTTCCACCAGATCCAAATCCTATGAGAGAGAGTTGAGTGTTGGGGAGACTATCATTTGAAGCACAAGAGCAAGGAGTTCATTACCTACACACCATTTGTTACTTCTTGGAGAGTGGTGTCTCCTAGATTGGCTAGGTGTTACTTGGGAGCCTCCGACAAGATTGTGGAGTTGAACCAAGGAGTTTGTAAGGGCAAGGAGATCGCCTACTTCGTGAAGATCTACCGCTAGTGAGGCAAGTCCTTCGTGGGCGATGGCCATGGTGGGATTAGACAAGGTTGCTTCTTCGTGGACCCTTCGTGGGTGGTTGCTTCTTCGTGGACCCTTCGTGGGTGGAGCCCTCCGTGGACTCGCGCAACCATTACCCTTCGTGGGTGGAGCCCTCCGTGGACTCGCGCAACCGTTACCCTTCGTGGGTTGAAGTCTCCATCAACATGGATGTAGGATAGCACCACCTATCCGAACCACGGGAAAAACATTTGTGTCTCCAATTGCGTTTGAATTCTCCAAACCCTTCCCCTTACATTCTTGCAAGTTGCATGCTTTACATTCCGCTGCTCATATACTCTTTGCATGCTTGCTTGATATGTATTGTGTATGTTGAAATTGTGCCTAAAACTCCACTCAAACCAAAAAGGCCTAAAAATTGCAACTTTAGCACTAAGTGTCTAATCACCCCCCCTCTAGACACATCTACTTCTAGATCCTACAATTCCCCAAGTTGCTTTCCACTCAAATCTTCTTTCTACCAAATCCAATCCTATGAGAGAGAGTTGAGTGTTGGGGATACTATCATTTGAAGCACAAGATCAAGGAGTTCATCACCAACACACCATTTGTTACTTCCTGGAGAGTGGTGTCTCCTAGATTGGCTAGGTGTCACTTGGGAGCCTCCGACAAGATTGCGGAGTTGAGCCAAGGAGTTTGTAAGGGCAAGGAGATCGCCTACTTCGTGAAGATCTACCCTAGTGAGGCAAGTCCTTCGTGGGCGACGGCCATGGTGGGATAGACAAGGTTGCTTCTTCGTGGACCCTTCGTGGGTGGAGCCCTCCATGGACTCGCGCAACCATTACCCTTCGTGGGTTGAAGTCTCCATCAACATGGATGTACGATAGCACCACCTATCGGAACCACGGATAAAAAATCACTGTGTCTCCAAATTGCGTTTGCACACTCCAATCCCTTCTCTTTACATTCTTGCAACTTGCATGCTTTAGTTTCCGCTGCTCATATACTCTTTGTATGCTTGCATGCTTGCTTGATATGTATTGTGAATGTTTAAACTTGTGCTAATACTCCACATGAACCTAAAGAATTAAAAACTGCAACCCTCTAGACACCTCTTCTCGATCCTTTCAAAGTTCCCCTTCTTTCCTTTGCCCTTTTTCTTGAAACTAGTGGTCTTGTTAACCATCAACACTTGATGCTCCCTCTTGATTTCTACCTCCGCAGCTTTTAGCATTGCGAAGAGCTCGGGAATTGTCTTATCCATCCCTTGCATATTATAGTTCATCACGAAGCTTTTGTAGCTTGGTGGCAGTGATTGAAGAACTCTGTCAATGACACTATCATCAGGAATATTAACTCCTAGTTGAGTCAAGTGGTTGTGGTACCCAGACATTCTGAGTATATGTTCATTGACAGAACTATTCTCCTCCATCTTGTAGCTGTAGAACTTATTGGAGACTTCATATCTCTCAATTTGGGCATTTGCTTGAAATATTAACTTCAACTCCTGGAACATCTCATATGCTCCATGATGTTCAAAACGTTGTTGAAGTCCCGATTATAAGCCGTAAAGCATGGCACACTGAACTATCGAGTAGTCATCAGCTTTGCTCTGCCAGACGTTCATAACATCTGGTGTTGCTCCTGCAACGGGCTTTGCACTTAGCGGTGCTTCCAAGATGTAATATTTTTGTGCAGCAATGAGGATAATCCTCAAGTTACGGACCCAGTCCGTGTAGTTGCTACCATCATCTTTCAACTTAGCTTTCTCTAGGAATGCATTAAAATTCAACGGAACAACAACACGGGCCATTTATGTACAACAACATAGACATGCAAAATACTACCAGGTACTAAGTTCATGATAAATTAAAGTTTAATTAATCATATTACTTAAGAACTCCCGCTTAGATAGACATCCCTCTAATTATCTAAGTGATCACGTGATCCATATCAACTAAACCATGTCCGATCATCACGTGAGATGGAGTAGCTTTCAATGGTGAACATCACTATGTTGATCATATCTACTATATGATTCATGCTCGACCTTTCGGTTTTAGTGTTCCGAGGACATATCTGCATATGCTAGGCCCGTCAAGTTTAACCCAAGTATTCTGCTTGTGCAAAACTAGCTTGCACCCATTGTATGTGAACGTAGAGCTTATCACACCTAATCATCACGTGGTGTCTCAGCACAACGAACTGTAGCAACGATGCATACTCAGGGAGAACACTTATACCTTGAAATTTAGCAAGAGATCGTCTTATAATGCTACCACCGTACTAAGCAAAATAAGATGCATAAAGGATAAACATCACATGAAATCAATATAAGTGATATGATATGGCCATCATCATCTTGTGCCTTTGATCTCCATCTCCAAAGCACCGTCATGATCACCATCGTCACCGGCTTGACACCTTGATCTCCATCGCAGCATCGTTGTCGTCTCACCAACTATTGCTTCCACGACTATTGCTACCGCTTAGTGATAAAGTAAAGCAATTACATGGCGATTGCATTTTATACAATAAAGCGACAACCATATGGCTCCTGCCAGTTGCCGATAACTTTGTTACAAAACATGATCATCTCATACAACAATTTATATAATCACATCTTGACCATATCACATCACAACATGCCCTGCAAAAACAAGTTAGGCATCCTCTACTTTGTTGTTGCAAGTTTTACGTGGCTGCTACGGGCTTAGCGAGAACCATTCTTACCTACGCATCAAAAACCAGAATGATTTTTCGTCAAGTGTGCTGTTTTAACCTTCTACAAGGACCAAGCGTAGTCACAGTCGATTCAACTAAAGCTGGAGAAACAAACACCCACTAGCCACCTGTGTGCGAAGCACGTCGGTAGAACCAGTCTCATGAACGCGGTCATGTAATGTCGGTCTGGGCCGCTTCATCCAATAATACCACTGAATCAAATTATGACATGCTGGTAAGCAGTATGACTATTATTGCCCACAACTCTTTGTGTTCTACTCGTGCATATAACATCTACGCATAGACCTGGCTCGGATGCCACTGTTGGGGAACGCAGTATTTCAAAAAAATCCTACGAACACACAAGATCTATTTAGGAGATGCATAGCAACGAGAGGGGAGAGTGTGTCTATGTACCCTCGTAGACCGAAAGCAGAAGCGTTGAGTAACGCGGTTGATGTAGTCGAATGTCTTCGTGATCCAACCGATCAAGTACCGAATGCACGACACCTCCGTGGTCAGCACACGTTCAGCTCGGTGACGTCCCTCGAACTCTAGATCGATCTGAGGCCGAGGGAGAGTTTTGTCAGCACGACGACGTGTTGACGGTGATGATGAAGTTACCGATGCAGGGCTTCGCCTAAGCACTACGACAATATGACTGAGGTGGAAATCTGTGGTGGGGGCACTGCACATGGCTAAGAAATCAACTTGTGTGTCTATGGGGTGCCCCCTCTGTTGTGGTTCTAAGTCTGACAGTAGAATGGGGGGTAGGAATGTAGAGGCAAGGTCCTAGCTATGGAGGAGTTGTACACACGAGTTTTACGAGTTCAGGCCCTTCTCAGAGGAAGTAACAGCCCTACGTCTCGGAGCCCGGAGGCGGTCGACTAGATTATATGCGTGTGTGTTACAGGAGGTGCGACCCCTTGTCCCCGAGGAGGGGGGTGGCTTATATAGAGTTCGCCAGACCCCTCCCGCCCTCAGTTACAAAGGGTTTAAGGTATATAAAGATGGGGACGTTACTGGTAACGCCTGTAATAAAAGTACATAATAACCATTAAGGCTATGACTTAAATCCCGACCATTGCAGAGCGGAGTGGCTCTAGATCTTCTGGTAGTCGAGTGGTTGTCCGTACGGTCGAGTATCTTCAAGACTGTCGAGTGGAGCATGGCTTCATGGTCGAGTGGATGATGATTTTTCTTTGACTGCTTCTGGTTCTTTTAGGGATGTCCTTGGGGAGGGTATCTTGAACAGATCCATGACCCTACCCTAGGTACATAGCTTCATCACCCTCCTCCGTATATAAAGGAGGGGAGGAGGGGGCCGGCCGGCCTCAAGGGGCGCGCCCCAAGGGGGGAATCCTACTCCTACTAGGAGTAGGTTCCCCCCTTTCCTAGTCCAACATGGAGGAGAAGGAAGGAGGAAGGGAAGAGAAGGAAGGAGGGGGGGGGCACCCCCACCCCTTGTCCAATTCGGACTAGGGGGGGGCACCTCCTGGCTGGACCTCTCTCCTCTAAGGCCCATGGTGGACCATTAACTTCCGGGGGAGGGGGTCCGGTAACCCTCCGGCACTCCGATTTTATCCGAAACTCTCTGGAACACTTTCGGTGTCTGAATAAGATGGTCCAATATATCAATCTTTATGTATCGACCATTTCGAGACTCCTCGTCATGTTCGTGATCACATCCAGGACTCCAAACAACCTTCGATACATCAAATCACATAACTCAAAATACATATCATCATCGAATGTTTAAGTGTGTGGACCCTACGGGTTCGAGAACTATGTAGCAATGACCGAGACTCATCTCCGGTCAATAACCAACAGCGGAATCTGGATGCTCATATTGATTCCTACATATTCTATGAAGATCTTTATCGGTCAAACCGCATAACAACATAGGTTGTTCCCTTTGTCGTCAGTATGTTACTTGCCCGAGATTCGATCGTCGGTATCATCATACCTAGTTCAATCTCGTTATCAGCAAGTCTCTTTACTCGTTCCATAATGCATCACCCCGTGACTAACTCATTAGTCACATTGCTTGCAAGGCTCATAGTGATGTGCATTACTGAGAGGGCCCAGAGATACCTCTCCGACAATCGGAGTGACAAATCCTAATCTTGATCTATGCCAACTCAACAAACACCATCAGAGACACCTGTAGAGCATCTTTATAATCACCCAGTTATGTTGTGACGTTTGATAGCACACGAGGTGTCCTTCCGGTATTCGGGAGTTGCATAATCTCATAGTCATAGGAACATGTTTAAGTTATGGAGAAAGCAATAGCAATAAACTAAATGATCATAGTGCTAAGCTAACGGATGGTTCTTGTCCATCACATCATTCTCTAATGATGTGATCCCGTTCATCAAATGACAACACATGTCTATGGCTAGGAAACTTAACCATCTTTGATTTACGAGCTAGTCTAGTAGAGGCATACAAGGGACACTCTATTTGTCTATGTATTCACACATGTACTAGGTTTACGGTTAATACAACTCTAGCATGAATAATAAACATTTATCATGATATAAGGAAATATGAATAACAACTTTATTATTGCCTCTAGGGCATATTTCCTTCAGGGGTTCCTCAGCCCGGCCCACCAGGCCGGGAACGACGTGGTGAGAGACCCCCTATCCAGGACCTGTCAGAGCGAACTTCCTTTTGCCATTTTATTTTTTGGTTCCTTGGCAGACAAGTTGATTATTTTCTTGTCCGGTAAGTTCATAACTTGGAAACCAAATCGGCTTGAGATTGTGATCACGACATGATACCGTGTGTGTTCTCCTATATATACGAGTCATCGACCACGACCAAAGACAGTCCAAAACAAGATAGGTTTTTGCCTTATCTGGCAACTTGCGCCGTCACCGTAGTCTACTCCATACTCAATGCCAGCGCGCACCAGTAGGAGAGCAGGTCTCCGGAGCCTCTCGTCTTTGTGGTCCTACACCAGGAGAGGGCGAATTAGGTTTTTTGGAAGCTCTTTGCACTACTTCTCAACTTCGTCACCATGGGTCGTCTTCCATCCAAGTAGGGCGGCATCACATGCCGACATCTCCATCATTGTTCGATTCAACAGGTCTTTAATAACGTCATCATCAACATCGCTCATGCGGCAACTATGGCTGCGAACGAACAATACATGCATCATGATCTGTTAATGTCTCTAATTAGGGTTGTTTTTACATGTGTGATGTTGATGTACATGTTTTCTAGTTCATCTAGTATTCGAGACTATTGCATGCAAATAAGAGTTTTAGTCATCATTCAAATTCTAAAATTAATAACAGAATTGCTAAATTCTCCAATAATCCAAAAACCTAATTGTAGCCAACTTCTTGAGTGACCTATGGCTAGATTAGCTGGTACACTAAGTCTGTATAAGTTTACCGGTGTGCACTTTAAGAGGTCGCAAGTGAAGTCCATGACGAGTGTATTTTTTATGCTCATTACACCCTTGTGTAAGCTGGTTTATCTTATAAAATCTGAGATATTCCCTTTGATATTGCCACACATGACTAAATGCAAGAGATTGCGAAATCCTCTCTTTATTTTTTCATGGGAAAAGAGACAACACATGGATAAAAATCATCATTTATATGGAAATAAGTAAAATGAAGAAAGAAGAGATCAATTGGGAGGTGCACCAAAAAAACAAAACGCAAGGCGGCATTTGGTACGAGTGCACACGCTTGTACCAGCGCTCGTATCAAGTGCCCACGACACCATGGCGTCCAACCCTCTAACTTTTATAAAGGGTCTTATACCAAAATCGCGAAGGAGCATCGCTAGAAACTTTTGTCTCCGCACTAGAAGCCATTCATAAACCCTAGCCACAACCATTTCCCATCTCATCTTCGTGGCCACCGCCATCTTCACCACCGCAGCAATCCACCTCCAAGTTAGCCATACTTGTAGTTGTTTATCGCATCTGACGACCATGGTAAGACATATTATCAATAAAGCTTTCATCTTGATGCCTTCTTCAATGAGTTCTTCGTGCGATCTGTCTCTATGTGTGAGTAATTTGTTAAGGTAATGTGTTGATGCATAGACTTGCAACCTGATGTGTTTGTATGAGGAATCGATGGAATGACTTTGAATTAACATCATTTATGTGTGAAGTAAAATTGCATCATAGTTGTCTCTTGTCTCTCGCAAAGCAGGACTAGGGTATTACGCGCCCCCGCGACCCGAACATGGGTAAACGATCCTTGTGCTGACCGCCAGACCCGCTCTTTGCACAACCCCGCGCCCGCCAACCGTAGAAGGGATCCCAGTGATCCCATAGGCGTCGTTTCCACCGACATCTTTGGCGCGCCAGGTAGGGGGCGCAGTTGTGGAAATATGGTATGGTTGAAACAGCGGCTTCGTCATGGTCGTCACTCCAAGGAAGAAGACGACCGAACAAGTGGCATCCTCAGTGGATGCAGTGAACGCTCATGCAGCGGCAGAAAAGCTAAGTCATGCAAAACTTTGAGCAATTCCTTTTTATATATAGGGTTATCGTCCTCGACGATCTTGCCCTATGTATGGAAAACCTACACTCAATGGGGCTGTCGGTGTCAAAACCGGCGGATCTCGGGTAGGGGGTCCCGAACTGTGCGTCTAAGGCGGATGGTAACAGGAGGCAGGGGACACGATGTTTACCCAGGTCCGGGCCCTCTTGATGGACGTAATACCCTACGTCCTGCTTGATTGATATTGATGACATGAGTATTACAAGAGTTGATCTACCACGAGATCGTCGAGGCTAAACCCTAGAAGCTAGCCTATGGTATGATTGTTGTTGTCCTACGGACTAAACCCTCTGGTTTATATAGACACCGGAGGGGGCTAGGGTTACACAGAGTCGGTTACAAGGGAGGAGATCTACATATCCGTATTGCCAAGCTTGCCTTCCATGCCAAGGAAAGTCTCATCCGGACACGGGACAAAGTCTTCAATCTTGTATCTTCATAGTCCAACAGTCCGGCCAAAGGATATAGTCCGGCTGTCCGGAGAGCGCCTAATCCAGGACTCCCTCAGTAGCCTCTGAACCAGGCTTCAATAACGATGAGTCCGGCGCGCAGATTTGTCTTTGGCATTGCAAGGCGGGTTCCTCCTCCGAATACTCCATAGAAGATTTTGAACACGAGGATAGTGTCCGGCTCTGCAAAACAAGTTCCATATACCAACGTAGAGAGAATAATATTTCCACAAATCTAATCTGCTGACATGTTTAGCAACATGACTTCACGTCATGGCCCGGTCATTATTTGAACCGTTTCCCTCAACCAGCACTGTGACAACCTGGTTTTTGCCCTCTCTTATTTGGTTGAGTTTTCATTTGATTTTTTTGAAACATGGAGTTTTTGAATCTTTTCATTTGGACTTAAACACTTGGGCATCCTTGGCTTTCAGCCAAGTGTTCATTTCTCTCCCAAACCATCATTTCACTTCTGATCCACCACAGAATAATCTTTGGAATATTTTCTTAAACAGAAAAATATTCATTTTCTCTCTAAAACCCTAAGCCAAATCTGTTTGCTCCAAAGCAACCCTAATTTTTATGGCTCAGAAAATTCTAAGATAATTCACAAATATTCTAGGGACCCTAGGGCACCTCCCTGAGCAAAAATATTTCATCACTTTTTGGAATATTTTTGCTACAGAAAATATTTTCTGTTCTGGACAGAAATGGTGGTTTCTACACCAACTACCATTTTACTTGCTCCATTTGACCTGATCTTTCTTGTGCTTATTTACCTTAGTAACTCTAAGCTAGCCTCCAAAGCACAACTTCAAACTCACAGCCATTTGACCACAGTAACATCACAAAGTTACTGTCCAGAAACTTACCAGACTTGTAAAATTTTCTCTACTGCACCTGGATCCAAACCAAACTGTGGTAAACTTCAAAACCACCGCGAACAACATGCCAGACATGATTTTTGGACGAAGGCTGGCCTGAGGAGAGAGTTTGTGCGGTGACCACGCGTGTCCATGATGCCAGGCATGCGTGTCGACGCGCTCTGGGAGCCGCCGAGCGCTCTGTTCGCGCGTGCTTGCTTCCCCTGCCTGCCAAACCTTGACAAAACTCGCCACCATCATCGTCTCGACACCCTTAACTCCGCCCTAGCACTCACCGACGCCGGAGCTCGCCGCAGCGAGCACGGGCAAGGTCCGGCCAGCCCAACAGTGCGGAGCGCACTGTGCTCGTCGTCACCTCCTTGATCCTATGCCTGTCTCCGCTCGCCCACAGTGGCCGCGTGACCTCTGTCGCCCTCTCCCCCTCTCACTGACACCGCTCGTCACCGGGCGTCGTGGACAGGTGTCCACCGGCGGAGCCCGAAGCACCCTCGCCGCTAGCCTATATATAGAGCCCCTCCCCAACCTCCTTGGGCATCCTCCAGCACTCACACACACTCCACGGTCAAGTAGGAAGCCATAGCCCGGCCGGGCAGGCCTTGGGCCGCCATCCCCGAGCTCGAGCTCGCCGGCGATCCCCTCTGGTCGCCGCGGCCCCTCCCAGGCCTGGGCGACCCCTCCAGGGCCTCCGCCTCTCTCCGGTGAGGCTGTCTCGCCTGCTTGGAGCCCCTGGAGCGGCCTCTGCTCACCGTCTTCCTCAACTCCGATGACCTCCTCATTCTGCCTCCGCTCGCGAGCTAGATTCCGACGCCGTCCGACCACCCCTAGCCATGCTACGGGTATGGGCAGGTGCGCCTCGACCTCCTCTTGCCATCCCTCCCTCTCGTTTTGGCCAAAGAGCCCTCGTCGTGGGCGAGAGCTCCGACAAAGCCGCGACCGTCTCTGTTTCTCTCTCCCTCTTCCCCCACCTGACTAGTGGGGCCTGCTAGTCAGCCACTCAGTACGCGCGCGAAGCGGTACGAGTGGTGGCGCCCCTGGGCTTTATGCCTTCGACGTCACCCCCAGTCTTTTTCTTTTATTAAAATTCACTTGAATTTACAGAATAGTTCAAACAGTTATAACTTTTTAACCATAAGTCCAAATGAATTGATTCCTTTTGCATTGTGTTCTTTGGAAGGAAATCTAACAACTCACCAAAGACGAGATTTTTCTGAGCTGTTTGGAATTTCTGGTGCATTTCAGAAGTGTTCTTGATATTTTATTTTTTTGTTTAAAATTATTTTCAGAAGGCGGGGCTTGTCTTGAGGATCACCAGGAGGCTTGTGAACCTCATCTGCAGTAAGGCAAGCCACAACAACATTTTTATGATGCCATTTCAATATTTGTGATTTTCTCACTTGAATGAAATGATTAATCCATGCATTTAAATAATTATTGAGTTATTTGTATTATGTTAAATGTTGGATAGTTGTTATGCCTGATTTACAGAATAGTTGAAACTAGTTTAGTGGATAAAGCAAGTTAAGATTTATTTGAGGTGATGTTAGAAATAATTTTGTTATGCATGGTAGTTATTTTAGCTATATTTTTGCCTTCCTGAAATTGATAAAAATTTGTTAGAAAATATTATGTTAAATGTTCTGTTAAATCATATTACTTGTTTTACAGAAAGTTTGAACTTAGTTTAGTGATAAAGAAAGTAAGAATTGTTGATAGACAAATCTTTTGTTATGCATATGAAAAAGTTACCAGAATTGCTTTCTTGCGTAAGAAATTAATGAAACTTGTTGCAAAATATTTTGGTTCAGTTGTGAGTTATTTTGAGCTAGTAGAGTAAGGTGAGTTGTTGACGGTTATGCTTGGTGTAAAGATGATATCGGTCATTTTTTTTGATGCATGTGTTGTTTTGCATTTCATGGCATGCTATGACACCGGTCATTGTTAGTTTAAAGTTGAAACTGAAAATAACTCAACTTGAATACACCGTTGACTGGGTCATGGTGCCACTAAATCGAGTTCTTTCCAGTGCAACCACATTTGCCTTTATGGGGGGCCTTGATTCGGTCCATTGACACGGCCTCTGGGCGGTGCCTCCATCTAGGGAAGGTTATGTCAGGTTTTCCCTGACCCGACAAGTAGACATAATCTTGTGTGCTCGTTGATGAGATTACGGTACCGAGTTCCCGAGTGGGAGTGTCCTCGAGTGGGAGTTTGACCATGACGGTGTTCGGGGTGTCTTTGGTAGACACGGGGCCACCCAGGACCAGCCCGTTGGGGATTTGGGTCGGAGTGGCCGGGAGAGTGCTGTGGCAATGGAGGGGTTTCGTCGGAATGCCGTTGGTCCACCCGAATGGGAGTGCGAGGCCATGGGTTCCGTGGTGTGGGTATAGTGTACTACCTCTTTAGAGTGTATAATCTATTGATAGCCGCGTCCACGGTTACGGACACCTCATAGTAGGTCCCACCATGAGTCAACGAATAATAAAAATTGCACACTAAGTTGTAAAACTTTGCATTGTCGAGGATGGCAGAAAGGCCATCGAGGAATTTGGGACCAGATATTGGTCGTGGTTGTGATCACCGTAAGGATCACGAGTCATGTTGTTAAAGACCACGTTGGTGGTGTGTTTGTGATCTGAGGATGATCACGGTTGGTAAGTTGTCCCAAGGGACGTTCAAGCATGATCACAACATGTTGACATATAGCGTTGCATATTTAATTGGTTAAATATCATGATATTGTTTGTCATTATGATTATGCTTGTTGTGAGCTTGCAAGTACATTCAATGTACTGACCTGGCGTGTCATGCCAGATTTCAGGAAAGTCCCATTGGAAAGGAGCGATGTTCAAGTCTAGATCGTGTCCACATCGGTGTCCCTGTGATATGGAGCTTCCGCCACGATGTTATTCCGCTGCCATGTGGTTGTTTGGATCGAGGCCCCTTTATGTTCACTAAATAATGTACATATTGTTCAGCCGCACCGAGCGTGCCGCTTGGCCTTGACCGCTATTGTAATATGAACTATGTTCCGCTGGTCTCAATAAAGCGGTTGTTTTCTGTACCAATATGTTGTGTGTTGCCAGAAGACATGGTCTCTGGGCTGGCAATGCAGGGTAAACCGGTCGCTCTGAGCCGGGGTGCCACAAGCACCGCACGTATCGCGAGGCGGTTTTCTTGACACGTCTAGTCGAAGCAGAGATCGTGTCCCCTTATCACGGGATTCTCATCAATACGGGTGTGGGTAACCCAACCGCGCCATCAATTACGGCGCTTGGGGAATAAGCAATTTTACCAGGTAAGTGGGGAGGCACATCGCCTCCTCCTCCCTTATAAAGGGATAAAGATTCACCCATTTTTACCCACGCCTTCTTCCCTCTTTCTTATCCATCCTCGCGCACTCGAGCTCCAGCGCCCAAGTTCGCGTCTTTCTCCTCAAACCACTCCAATCATGTCCGGAGCGGGAGGCAAGTGGATGGTCTCCTCCGTCACGGAGGAGAACATCACAAAGCTACGAGAAGCCGGATATCTGGCCGCGGACATCGCGCACCGGCTGCCCGATGCGGTGCAGATCATTCCTATGCCCAGACCCCATGAGAGGGTAGTTTTCCTTACCCACTTTGTCCATGGACTGGGATTTCCCCTTCACCTGTTTGTCCGCGGGCTCATGTTCTACCACGGGCTGGATTTTCATGATCTGGCCCCCAATTTCATCCTCAACATCTCGGCATTTATCGTCATGTGCGAGGCCTTCCTCCGCATCAGGCCCCACTTCGGCCTATGGCTGAAAACCTTCAATGTCAAACCGAAGGTGGTGGTCGGCCAGCAAGCAGAGTGCGGAGGCACCATGGTGGGAAAAATGCTTAACGTCACCTGGCTCGAAGGCTCCTATGTGGAGACCATAAAGGGGTGGCAATCGGGGTGGTTCTACATCACCGAGCCACGCGACACCAACTAGGTGGCGGCCCCCGAATTCCGATCCGGAATCCCCACACGACTCACCTCCTGGAAAGAGAAGGGCCTATCCCGGGGTTCCCCGGTAGAGCTGACCAGACTCCAGACCTGCATCAAGAACATGATGAGCAAGAAAATCAAGCTCGTCAACATGGTCCAGGTCATGCTCTTCCGCCGGATTCTCTCGTGTCAACGACGGGTATTCAATTTGTGGGAGTTCGACCCGGCCAAGCAACAGACGCTGCGAGAGCTCTTCGACACGATGCACAAGGACGTCTGGAAGGTGATGTTCAAGGGCACCGAGGTACCTCCTCCCCTTACTGAAGACCGCGGACTCAGCGCAAAGCGCCATGCCAATCCGGTAAGTTTTTATATCTCGCAGGATATTTATTTGCCCCTGCTTAATCATGTGCGGGATCTAAGCTTCCATGCCATTAACAGGACTGGGTAGAGACAGCGGAGCTGATCGATTGCCCAGCCCCCTGCCTGAAGATCCTGCAGATGCTCTCCTAACGGAGATGCTGGTTCCGGCGCCTTACGAGGTGCCGACTAAGAAGGCTAAGAAGAAGGCCGCGGGGACCCGAAAGGGTCTCCGGCGCAAGGTTGTATCAGACTCTTCGTCCGATAACTCTGACACGCCCTCCTCCCACGAAAACAAGGAGGAGGAAGAGGAAAGTTCTCCCCCTAGCCGGGGGAGACAAGAAAAGGAAGGCCACCCCAACCGGGGAGGCCGAAGGGTCCAAGAAGGGATGGACCCTCCTTCCGGACTGCTCCATGACGACTGCCCACAGCGACGACGAGTGGTTACCCTGGGACAAGCCCCTGGCGAAGTCGTAAGTATTCGGATACCATAGTAATTGATGGTATGTTTTATCGCACTGCTTCTCCTCACGCCGAATATGATTATGCAGTCCGTCTCGAGCTCGTATCGACGTATCTTCGTTGGACGGTTCTTTGGACTCGTCGGATATGAATAGCGATTCACTTCCGACCGCCTCCACCCCTTGCCCTACGGACAACATCGAGGTGTTGTCTCAAAAGGCACCAAGCCAAGGGGAGGTAGTCCTGGAGGCCCCTCGAGGCGACCTTCCAGACCCTGGGCGCAAAGGGAGCAAAACTCCCACGGGCTCCAAGTTCGGCCCCCAGCCGAACACTACGCCGAAACCTTCGGTGGTCCCAGACTCTGTCAGGCGACCCCCGTTAAGAGGGGCAAGCCGCCCGTGCCGGTGGCCTCTGTCCATCCAGAGGCACCGGACAACTTGCTGGAAGCGCTTCACGGTGCTTCCATCGACGAAGAGCACCGCACTATCATGAGTGCGATGATCGAGAAAGTTCAGTCCGCCAAAAACGGACTAACCGAAGCTTGTGCCAGCCTCCTAACAGGCTTTGAGGTAAGCAATCAAAATATAGGAAAAATATTACCGCATAGATAGTAGCCCCTAATGCTCTGTTTGGCGTTCGCGAAGAAAGGCCGAATAGAGGATCAAATAATGACTCAGCAGTCTAATCAGAATATGTCTATGTGCATATGCAGGCTTCACTGCTGGCCGTTGCCGCACGTACTGCGGTCGGTGCGCTGAAGCAGGACCTTGAGCGGTCCGAGGACAAGCTCGGCCTTGTCAAGAGGCAGCTCGAGGATAGCAAAGGTAAGCAATACCTTATCTATATGTTAAAAAGAAATTTGGTTATAAAATAATAGGATCATCATGAATTTGCCAGGGGCCACGACCGAGGTGGCAACCCTGAAGAAGGCGCTGTCCGAGGCCGAAGACAAAGTGGCCAAGGGGCGCATTGAGCAGGAAAAGCAACAAGCCCGGGTAGGCGAGGTGCAGCAAGAGCTCGAGGCTCTTGCCAAAAAACACGAGTCCTTGGAGCTGGACTCTAAGACACGAGAGTCCGATCTTCGATGATGGGGTCTAGGACCAATGCAGCAGATCCGCCATGACGGATACTAGTGGGGTGGTCCCTGCGATCGAAGGTGATCGGACAAGAGGACCATGGGTTGAACTTTGGGGCGACGGGCTCCATCGCATAGACGTCCCTTAGTGCACGCTTTCATTCCCTCTTGGGAATGTGGGTTGCGTATATCATGTTCACCGTCTTCACTTGTGGGGGGAACCTCTTCGGTCCTTCCGTGTTCGGCGGCCGGGGCTCCTCATCATCATCGCTATGCAGCCCCTTGTCCTTGTTTTCGGCATTTAACTTGCCGGCCTGCTTGAACACCCAGCATTCTCTGTTGGTGTGATTGGCTGGCTTATCGGGGGTGCCGTGGATTTGACACGAGCGATCGAGTATGCGATCCAAACTGGACGAGCCCAGAGTACTTCTTTTGAATGGATTTTTCCGTTGACCGGATTTAGAGCCTCTAAATCCAGCATTGACTGCCGTATCATCGGTGTTATTGCCGTTGCTGTGGCGCTTGTGTTTGTTATGACGTGGTCTGCCGTTGGCACCTTTATTATCAGAAGTGCCCGGATTCCTTGATGTGTTGTTGCTGCGAGCCAGCCAGCTATCCTCGCCCGCGCAAAAGCGGGTCATGAGTGTCGCGAGGGCTGCCATGGACTTCGGCTTCTCCTAGCCAAGGTGCCGGGCGAGCCACTCGTCACGGATGTTATGCTTAAATGTCGCTAAGGCCTTTGCATCCGGACAGTCGACAATTTGGTTTTTCTTAGTTAGGAACCGTGTCCAGAATTGCCTGGCCGATTCCCCTAGCTGTTGAGTTATATGGCTCAAGTTGTCAGCATCCGGTGGTCGTACATAAGTGCCCTGGAAGTTGTCAAGGAATGCATCTTCCAAATCCTCCCAACTGCCGACGGAGTCTGCTGGCAAGCTATTCAGCCAATGCCGAGCTGGTCCTTTGAGTTTTAGTGGGAGGTACTTGATGGCATGCAGATCATCACCGCGAGCCATGTGGATGTGGAGGAGGAAATCCTCGATCCATACAGCGGGATCTGTTGTACCATCATACAATTCGATATTTACGGGTTTAGAACCCTCCGGGAATTCGTGATCCGTAACTTCATCAGTGAAGCATAGGGGGTGTGCGGCGCCTCTGTGCTGGGCTATGTCACGACGTAGTTCATATGAGTCTTGTCTGCTGTATTCGGCCCGACCGGATTTACTTTTAGTGTATCCGGCGTGACGTCGTCGTCCCGCGTTGGCGCGCGCGCGTGATCCGTATATCGACCTTGCATGTTTTTCCCTACTTTCCAATACGTCTCGCAGGTCCCGCATGTTGCCCCAGTCAGCCACATCGTACACTGGTGATGTGGGTTTCAATGCTTCCTCCTCGAGGTGAGGTAGCAACCTACGCTTTGGGTAACTCTTGGTTGGGCGCTCGAGTTCGTACTCCTCGGCCGCAAGGACGTTGGTCCATCTTTCTGCTAGGAAGTCTTGATCAGCTCGAAGTTGTTGTTGCTTTTTCTTCAAGCTATTTGCTGTGGCTATAAGTCGGCGCTTGAAGCGCTCCCGCTCGACGGGATCCTCAGGCACGATAAATTCTTCGTCGCCGAGGCTCACCTCGTCTTTGGGGGGAGGCATTAATTGTCCTCCTCCGATTCTTCGTCTGCTGCCCGCTCTGGAGGGCTAGCTTGTTCGTCCTCCCGCTCTAAATCGTGCTGGAGGGGATTGTTGTCGTCTTCGGCACTATCCGGAGTGTTATTGTCTCTTGTGACAGCATCACTACTTTTGCTATGGAGGGACTTAGAACGGCGCCGCTGACGCCGGCGCTTGGGTTGCTTCTTGGAGGGGTCATCCTCTGCTGTCTCATCGCCATTGCCTTCTTTGGGGGTGTCCACCATGTATATATCATATGATGAGGTGGCAGTACAGCGCCCTATGGGCGGTGGTTCCTGTTCGTCTCCTGCATCGTCGTCCATACCGTCGATGTCTTCGGAGTCGAAATCGAGCATGCTGGTTAAATCGTTGATAGTGGCTACTAAGTGGGTGGTGGGTGGGGAGCGAATTTCTTCGTCGTCCGCATCCCATTCTAGCCGGACATAGTTCGACCAAGGTTCTCTTGACAAGGAGAGAGACCTTAATGAATTTAGCACGTCGCCGAAAGGTGAGTGCTGAAAGATATCCGTGGAGGTAAACTCCGTGATCGGCGCCCAATCGGATTCGATAGGCATGGACGCAGGCGGCTCGGAGTCCGTGGCCGGAGACGAATCTAGTGGTTCGGCAACACGACTCTCGTAAGGGGTGAAGTCAGTATCTGGCTCTATCGCCACTGAGAGTGCGGCCTCCATGGCGGGGTCTATCCCCCCATCCTCGGATGGCACAATTGCAGATGCGATCTCCCGAACACTGTCCGACGGCAGAGTTACGTCATGCTCGTCGTGATTGTGCGGCGCACCTGACATGGGCTCGAATCCGTCGAAGACCAAGTATCCGCGGATGTCGGCAGTGTAGTTTAAGTTTCCGAACCTGACCTGCTGGCTAGGGGCGTAGCTCTCGATCTGCTCTAGATGGCCAAACGAGTTGGCCCGCAGTGCGAAGCCGCCGAATACGAAGATCTGCCCGGGGAGGAAAACCTCACCCTGGACCGTATCGTTATCGATGATCAAAGGAGCCATCAAGCCTTATGGTGATGGCATAGTGGAACTCTCAATGAAAGCACCAATGTCGGTGTCAAAACCGGCGGATCTCGAGTAGGGGGTCCCGAACTGTGCGTCTAAGGCGGATGGTAACAGGAGGTAGGGGACACGATGTTTACCCAGGTTCGGTCCCTCTTGATGGAGGTAATACCCTATGTCCTGCTTGATTGATATTTATGATATGAGTATTACAAGAGTTGATCTACCACGAGATCGTAGAGGCTATACCCTAGAAGCTAGCCTATGGTATGATTGTTGTTGTCCTACGGACTAAACCCTCTGCTTATATAGACACCAGAGGGGGCTAGGGTTACACAGAGTCGGTTACAAGGGAGGAGATCTACATATCCATATTGCCAAGCTTGCCTTCCACACCAAGGAAAGTCCCATCCGGACACGGGACGAAGTCTTCAATCTTGTATCTTCATAGTCCAATAGTCCGGCCAAAGGATATAGTCCGGCTGTCCAGACACCCCCTAATCCAGGACTCCCTCAGGGGCCCTGCCACTATCGGCAACACCCTCGTTCTGTTTCGAGTCCGCTCAACAGTTCGAGCGGCTGCGCCAAGAACGGCAGGGTGACCTTCTGCAATTGGCAACGCTCTCGTTCTGTCTCGAGTCCGCTCGATAGTTCGAGCGGCCACGTTAAGAGCAGTGAGGTGGTTTGCCCGACAGCAAGCACACCCGGCAGGCCATTTGGGATCCATCCTCAAGGTGCCGCGGCCTGGGTTTCCCTGCCGGCAAGCCTACCCGATTAACGTAGGGTGGACGTACAAAGGGAGATCAAACGGGAAAATAACATGCATCATTTCAAAAGCACTACAGAGTTATATTACATCAATTGTTGCTGCGGTTCTAACTAAAGATAAAAATTGTCTTGGTCGTGAACCTGCAGCGGCGATAAGAAACGGGGTGCCTAGTCCCGGCGCTGGCCTTCTATCCGCCGAACTCCGTCGATGCGGCTGATGACGGGCTAGATACGCTCCTCGAGCGTCGCGAGGTCCACGTCCTCCGGCAAGCTATCTAGCGCAACTTCGAAGTCGAGGTCAGGGTTCTAGTACGCCACCTTGGTGAGGACCTTGGTCATGGCACCCCAGCAAAGCCTCCGGGCCTCATCGGCTAGAGAGGCCGCCCTGTTAGAGCGGAACTGCTCCAGGGCCCCGAGAACACCCTCGAAGAATAAGGTCATCTTGGCATTGGGACTCACGTTCGGCTCCGGGACGTACCTCACGTTTGGCATCCCTATGGTAGCCAGCTACGTGGTGATCCTGCCGGCAACGCCGGCGAGGCGGTTGATCCAAAGGTTCTCGCCGTTCACAAAATCCCCGTGGTTGGCGGCTTCGTTCTTCCGCAGCTGCCTCTCCTTCTCTAAATTCTTGGTCAGGGTCTCCTCCCGGGCCCTGACCTCCGACAACGTCCCCTCAAGACCCTCCAGCTTCAGCTTCAGGTCTTGGATGGAGTCGTTGGCCTTGAAGAGTAGCTCGGCCTTGTCGAGGACTGTGGCATGCACGTCAGCCAAAGCGCCTTTGGTCGCGTCACTCTCCCCCGTCAGCTCTAGGATCTACTTTTTCAGCCCATCCCGCTCCACCTCCAGCTCGTTCACCTTGTTGGCATGGACCTGGGCATGAGCATTGAGTGCCTCCTCGTTCCTTTGCTCCAATTCCTGGGTCCGCTGCATGACAAGCTTCTTGACCTCCTCGTCCTTGCCGCAGAGTGTCGCGATGAGTTTCTCTTTGTGAGCGGCAAGGTCCTTCTCCTGGGAGTTCAGCACGGCTTGGTGCTGGTGCCGAGCGGCTTCGTCCTTGGCGGCCTATTGTCTCGCCGCCTCTTGGGCCTTCTCGATATCGGCCTGCATCATGACAAGCTCTAGCTTGCGCTCGGCCAGCAGATCCTGGGCGGTCTTCAGTTCCTCACAGGCCTGGCGGAACCAAGCCTGCGTCTCGGCGACGCGCCCCTCGAGGTCCGCCTCCGCCTTGTCCACCGCCGCCATCCTGGACCTGTCCTTGTCCAGGCAGGCATAGTGAAGCGCATGGAGCTTATGGAAGTTGGCGCTAATGCCCTGGAGGAGCCGCTATTCCTAGTAACCGCCGCCACCGGCGCTCGGTTCGTCAACGACCTCAAGCCCGGCGGTGGCAAGTGCTACCTCTTGAGCACTGCGTTGGTTTTCCCTTGAAGAGGAAAGGGTGATCCAGCAAAACAGCGTAAGTATTTCCCTCAGTTTTTGAGAACCAAGGTATCAATCCAGTAGGAGGCCACGCACGGGTCCCTCGCACCTACACAAACAAATAAACTCCTTGCAACCAACGCGATAAAGGGGTTGTCAATCCGTTCACGGTCACCTACGAGAGTGAGATCTGATAGATATGATAAGATAATATTTTTGGTATTTTTATGATAAAGAGAAATAAAGATGCAAGTAAAATAAATGGCAAAGGAAATAACTAAGTATTGGAAGATTAATATGATGGAAAATAGACCCGGGGGCCATAGGTTTCACTAGAGGCTTCTCTCGAGAGCATAAGTATTACGGTGGGTGAACAAATTACTGTTGAGCAATTGACAAAATTGACCATAGTTATGAGAATATCTAGGTATGATCATGTATATAGGCATCACGTCCGAGACAAGTAGACCGACTCCTGCCTGCATCTACTACTATTACTCCACACATCGACCGCTATCCAGCATGCATCTAGAGTATTAAGTTCAAGAAAATAGAGTAACGCTTTAAGCAAGATGACATGATGTAGAGGGATAAACTCATGCAATATGATATAAACCCCGTCTTGTTATCCTTGATGGCAACAATACAATACGTGCCTTGCTGCCCCTACTGTCACTGGGAAAGGACACCGCAAGATTGAACACAAAGCTAAGCACTTCTCCCATTGCAAGAAAGATCAATCTAGTAGGCCAAACCAAACTGATAATTCGAAGAGACTTGCAAAGATAACCAATCATACATAAAAGAATTCAGAGAAGATTCAAATATTGTTCATAGATAAACTTGATCATAAACCCACAATTCATCGGATCTCGACAAACACACCGCAAAAGAAGATTACATCGAATAGATCTCCAAGAGAATCGAGGAGAACTTTGTATTGAGATCCAAAGAGATAGAAGAAGCCATCTAGCTAATAACAATGGACCCGAAGGTCTAAGGTAAACTACTCACACATCATCTGTCGGGTGGTAGGTGCCACATATGCCAACGGGTGGCTTATCATTGTGGGAGCCAATAAGACGTCGCCGGTGCCTGGAAACAGGATGAGGCGAAGACATGCACGCTGGCGAATCTTACCCAGCTTCGGGGCTCTCCGTGGAGATAGCACCCCTACTGTTGCTCTGCGGGGTCTCCGCATGATCACTAGATGAAGAAGTAGCTACACGATGCTCCTTGAGCTGTTTGGCGAGAGGAGGAAGAAGGGCAAGGCTTGCTCTCTTCTCCTCCCTACGTGGTGTCTAAAACTAGCAGGGATCGATCTCCTTTGCATGGATGCCCCGGGGGGTTTATATAGGCCTACCCCTCGGGGTACAATGGTAATCCGGCTGGGCGCGGGGCCCAGCCGTCTGTGTCTACGCTCTCCGGCTTCTGCGCCGGCTGCTGGGGCCCGCCGGCTTGTGGGTCCCGCCGGCTGCCGGCTCCTTGGTCGACAGGCAGGCCCCACTGTCCAGGGGCTTGTCGGCGGCTGGTTACTGTTGCTTAATCTTGGTGACGAGGGCTTCGCCGAGGTGGGCATGACTACAGTGCCGCCGCCCAGCGGGCGATCGCTGTAGCCTCACCACGTCTTATCTCCTTAATGGGGCGTCTTCTTCGAGGGAGGTGGCAAGCCAGCTGTGGGGAGCCAGCTCTATCTTGGGCCAACTGGGGGAGGCCTGACCGCCTTCGGTGTCTCTCTGCCCGAAGGGGCCCACCACCCGTGGGCCGCGCCGGCGGTCCGTCGTGGTTGACATCAGGGTCATCGTGGCAACAGTGCCGCGCCGGACGGGTCATGGCCACCCGTACGGCGCACTGTGCCAAGCGTGCTCCGGGATTCGGGGGTGGCAGGCTTCACTGTAGCCACGCCCCATCACATCGCCGTTATGTGGATGCAGACTTCGAGGGTACGATCTTGACCGCTTTATGGGAGCCGGCTTCTTGGAGTCGGCCCTCTCGCGGCCGGCTTCTCGGAGCCGGCCCTCCCGCGGCGTTTCTTCATGAGGGCTGAAGTCGGGCCGCCTTCCGATAGCCGGCCTGGAGACAGCCGGCAAGGGGAAGGCGGCCCTGTGTCTTGGATTCTTGAGGGCCGAATCGGCTCGTAATTTTGTCAGAAGGGCCAGGGGGATCCGGCTAGGCTACCCATGGTTATTTACTCCGACAGTAGTCCCCGAAGCTGATCGAGCTTCGAGGCGGACAAAGGGACGAGAAGCTAGGTCAGCTTCCTATCCCGAGGGGCCGGCTTTTGCATGTGCGTGCCGTCTTCAGAAAGCTCCGTTTCTTGTAGGTGGGAATGTGGGTCGCCCTGCGAGCTGACCCCGCGCCATTCCGCAGGCCATGTGGCGAGGAAGTCCTGCCAACGCACGCACGCGACGGGACGCCGCCGCAGGCCCGGGCCCGCCACTCGCGGGCCTCGGTCCGAGCGCGGATCTTCTGTGGCCCACATGGACTGCTCGCCTCCCCGCGGCGGTTTTATTCTGCCATCAAGGCACAATAATCGCGGGATGTGGGGGAGTGGGCGCAGTTGATCCCCACGTTCCCCCACACTGTGCCTCCTCGGCTCCGCCGCGCGGTCTATAAGTAGGAGGAGGGGGAGCGGCAGAGGCTCACGCGCTCTCCCTCACTCTGCCCCTTCTCGCCCTCCTTCATCTTCTCTTCGCCACAGCAACTCTTCGCAGCGTCGTTCTGTCGTCGCTTTGTCTTGCTCCCCGCCGCGGCAACCCTTTGCCGCATTGTTTCGCCGTCGCTTCGTCTTGCTCCCTGCCGCATTGCTCCCATGGCGTTGTCGAGCTCGTGGGATGGCTCCAACGTCCATGAGGACCACGTCGAGTTCCTCCGCCGGACGCGGCGTCTGCCCGGCAAGAACCTAGTGCGGGTTCGTCAAGCGCCGGCGAGGGAGATTTCGCCGGCACCGGAGGAGGGCGAGCGGGCGATCTTCCGCTCACACTGCCTGCACGGCTTCGGCCTCCCGGCGAGCGGATTCCTTCGAGCCTTCCTCGAATTCTACCACCTCCAGCCGCATCACCTTACGCCCAACGCGGTGATGCTGCTGTCGGCCTTCGTCATCCTGTGCGAGGGTTTTCTTGGAGTTCTCCCCACGCTCGATCTCTGGGGGGAGTTCTTCCAAAGCAAGCTCGGCACCGTCGTCGCGGGCGTGCCCGCCCCCTGCGGAGCCTTCATTGCCATGAGGCGGGCGAGCGAGAACAATCCATTCCCGTCCATTCCGCTGATCTAGTCGGTGAAGCTTTGGCAGGAGTCTTATTTTTATGTGAAGAACGTCGCCCAGCAAGGCGACTATGTCAACCTGCCGGCTTACGTAGCCGGCCCGCCGGCTGGGAGGCAACCTTCGTGGAGCTACCTGGCCAGGTCGCTGTCTCAGGCCGGGAACGCAGCCGTCTCCCGGCTTCGGGTGATGATCCAGTCGGAGGGCCTGACCGGGGCCGACTTGGTGGCCGCCTTGGTGGAGCGCCGGGTTCTTCCGCTCCAAGGCTGGCCTCACATGATCTGCCAGATGAGCGGCCGCTTCGACCCGTGCCGGCTGAGCACCAGGGAGATGCCTCACGCAGAGGTGTCTTACATGGTGAATTACATCTCCAACTGCAAGCTCATCGAGGATTGGCGATACGGCAAGGAGCCGTATTCCCGCGCCAACCCTCTGCCTTCCGTAAGTTCTTTCTTATTTTCTTCCTTTTTGTAGCCGGCCTCATGATAGCCGACTTTTGATCAATTGGTTTGCTTTTAGCAGAACCCTCTTCTTCCGTCGACGGCCGGGGCCGCGGGGGTAGAGCGCCAGCTCCTCCCCGACCGCACGATGGACGACGCCGACGATCCGGACCTAGGAGCGGCCGCCATGGAAGACGCCATCGTGGGGGAAGGCGACGAGGCCGGAGGCGCGGGACTCGGGGCCAGCTTCGAAGACTGGCCGGACGACGACGAGGTCGAAGTCGCCCCGCACCGCCAGCCGACGCCTGATCATCAAGGCGCGGGCTCGTCCGCCGTGCCGGCTGCCCGTGGCGGCGCGCAGAAGCGCCGGGCCGCATCGACCTTCTTCGGCAGCCGGCCGAAGAAATCCAAGGCTTCCACGGCGGTGACCAAGCGGGATGAGGCGGCTGCGAAGGCGGCCCCTTCCGCAAGGTGGTGAAGCAGCCGCAGGCAGTCTCTGTGTAAGTCGTTGAATGTCTTGCGTATATATTATTATTTTTTTGTCTTTTTCGTCCGAAGCTCTTCTAAACCTTTCTTTTCTTGCCGGACAGGGCGCCGCTTTCTCTCAAGCGAGGTCCTGCGGCTCCGTTGTCGGGCCGACTGGAGGGTCCTCAAGCTCCCGCCGCGTGGACCCCCGCGCCGATCTTAGGGAGGCCACGGAGGGGAATGCGCGGGAGGCGCGGGAGGAGCGGGAGGCGGCGGAGCGAAGGACCGCCCAGGCGACGAAGGAGCAGGCCGACGCTGCGGCCAAGGCCCGGGCGAAAGCGGCAGCCGCGGAGACGGAGGCGGAGGCCTCGCACAACCGGCCTCCGCTGCTCGTTGTTCCCCTCCGCGCCATGGCCCCCAACATTCCCGTGCCCCGTCAGAGGAGGTCGACCAAGGCCCGCCGGTGATGGACGGGCGGGAGGACCACGTGATCTTCGTGGAGGGGGCGTCGCAGACGGCGCTGACTGGAGCGGGCCAAAGCGGCCAATCAGCTGCGGCGCCAGAGCAGCCGTCCAGGGGTGAGCCAGAAGCAGGGGCCGGCCTCGAGGTGCAGCCGGCATTGCGCCGGCGTGCAGGGGGTGTCGCCTCCACGCCGGAACCGCACCGAGCAGCGGGCGCCAGCTAGACGACGGAGGCCCTGGAGGCGGCCGGCGCCAGCACGTCCGAGTGGACTCCCAGCGGGGGGACGAGCGAGCTGAACGCGGCGGCCCAGGAGGTCCGGAACCGGCTTCAAGCTCAGGCCGCCTCGCTGCAGCGATAAACTCAAGAGTTTCTCTCGACGCGGGCCGTCATCTGGGTGAGTCTTCTGGCCTTGGTTATTTTGTTCTTTTGGTTTCTTCCGTGGGGGCGCGTTAGTGCACCCACTGGGTGTAGTCCCCGAGTTCCGAGCCGGCTGCTGCGCAGGCGGCTTGGAACTTACTAGGTTCTGACAACTTAACTTATCCTTGCTTCCTGTATAATCTTTCAGGAGTATCACAACCTCCGTGCAGCCGCCTTCAACTCCCAGGCTCAGGAGCTGGACAGGAGAACCGAAGACCTGACCAGCAGCCGGAGTGCGTATTTGTTTCGTTCATCTCCTGTGGGGGCGCGTCAGCGCACCCACTGGGTGTAGTCCCTGAGATTCGGGCCGACTGCTAAGCAGCCGGGTCGGATCTTCCTTGACGACTTCACCTTATTAATTTCCGTTGTCTTCATGCTTGCAGGAGCCAATGCCGACTTGAGGGAGCAGCTCAGCGGGGCCCAGGCCGCCCTTCGCGCCAAGGAAGCCGAGTACAGCGCCTTGGTCCTGGAGCGTGACCGCTTGGTCAAGAAGTTGGCCGACGGGGAGGAGAGCCATAAGGCGGCCCTGAAGAAGGCGCAGGACAACGAGGACGCCCTGAAGGCCGAGTTCGAGACCGAAGTGGCGGGCTGGGCTGAAGCGAAGCAGGCGCTGAGCGAGGGCTTCAGCCGTATCGAGGATCTGATCGATGGTAAGCCGCCTTCTTCACTCCCTGCTTGCCCTTTGATCCCTGATTTGTGTTCTGACTTGTGCTACTTTTTGTTCTCTGTGCAGACTGCTTTCCCGGCTACTCCGTCTTCGCCACCCAATCCATCGAGGCCCATCGCGAGGCACGCCGGCAGGCGGGGGCTGAAATCGCGCCGGACGCAAGTCGGACGCTCGAGGAGCAGCTCTTGGCGGTCCAAGCCCGGCTGCAGCCGGCTCACCGTATGCTCCGCCGCCTCCAGCGCGCTGGGGCGCAGGTGTTGGCCGCCCTCTGGCCAAGCGAGATGATTCCCCGCATCCCGAATCAGACTGCCGACTGGCTGGAGGTGGTGGTTGGCCGCTTCGAGGCCTGGAAGGCGTCGGCAGCCCGACTTGGAGCTGGGCGGGTGCTGCAGTTCATCCAAGCCTGGTATCCGAGGCTGAACCTGGACCAGCTGCGCACCTGGCGGCTGGAGGCCGACGAAGAGTTGGAGGAGGTGCGGCCGGCTATCGCTCAGCGCGCTTCGACGATCGCCGAGTGTACTGACATCAGTGTCTTCGCTCCTGAGATCAATGACGACGGCGTTGCCCAGCCGGAGGAGTGGTTCGGGCTGGACCCGGCAGCGGGTGAAGACTCGGCAGAGGAGATCGCCTCCAGCGATGAAGGCGAAGACGACGAAGGAGAGGAAGGCGAAGACGTTGAGCCGACTGGTGAAGCGGGCAGCCAGCCTCAGCCTGATCGTGCCTCCGGCAAGAAGGCGCGTGCTAGCGCGCCCTCTGCGGGAGGCGGTGATCATGCCGAGGTTCGCCAGCCGGCCACTCCTCCAGCCGGCACTGCCGTCTCCACCAACCTGCCCGACTCGCCAGTCGCTCCCTTGGCCTAGTCTGCCATCCTTGTTTTTTCCTGCTTGTTGCCTTTTGAACAACTTTATTAAACTTGCGCAGTTCCACCCACTGGGGGTGTATTCGAACTATGTTGAATGCTGGCCTTTTGAAGGTCTTTTATGTAAATATTATTGTGTGTTTGGTTTCCATTCATGTATGCTTTTTATCTCCTTAGGCTGTTTCCTTTGCCGCCTTCCCCTTCTGGGAAGGCAAGTACTCGAGCTTTCTTAGATTGAAGAGAGGTGAATGGAAGCCGGCCGGCCGGCTACTCTGGTAGCCGGTCGGCGGTGGGAGAAAAACCGGCTTTTGTTATATTAGTCCGTTAGTCCCTAGCCGTTTTTCGTGTGGGCACCCGTTCCTGCCTTTAACTCTTGCCAGCCGGACAGCCGGTTCTTCGAACTGCGACTTTTGGCAAGAGAAGGCTTGGGAGCCGGCACACTACTTGTCTGACCGCGGGTAGGACTTCTAATATAACTCCAGGCGGCCAGTCCCCGGGCCGACTAGTCGAACCCGGTGCCAGACGAAAAAAGTGAATGCAATGACAAGGCCATAAGCATGATACTTTTCATTCATAGATAAAAGATGGCAGTCCCCGAGCTCTCCTCGGGGGGCCTATTGTCTCGTACTTAGTACAAAAGTTAGCGTGATACGTACTGCATTTCAACTGTAAAACCTTCGGAGGAGGTTGGCGTTCCATGGTCGTTCCGACTCTTTGCTGGAGTCATCTCTCTTTCGTGCCTTCGGCTTCTGCACGTCGATCAGGTAGTAGGAGTCGTTGCCTAAAGCTCTGCTGATGACGAAGGGGCCCTCCCAAGGAGCCGAGAGCTTGTGCTGGCCGGCTGTTCGCTGGATCAGCCGGAGCACAAGATCGCCCTCTTGGAAGGATCTTGGCTTGACCTTCCGGCTGTGGTAGCGGCGCAGGCCCTGCTGATAGATAGCGGACCGGCTGAGGGCTAACAGCCGGCCTTCTTCCAGCAAGTCGACGCCGTCTTATCATGCTTCCTGGCCTCCGCCTCCATGTACATGGTCACCCGAGGCGAGTCGAACTCGATGTCAGTTGGGAAGACCGCCTCGATACCATATACGAGGAAAAAAGGAGTGAAGCCGGTTGACTTGTTTGGTGTAGTGCGCAGACTCCAGAGGACAGCCGGCAGCTCATCGAGCCAACAGCCGGCTGAACGCTCCAGTGGTACGATCAGTCGGGGCTTGATGCCGGAAAGGATGAGGCCGTTGGCTCGCTCGACCTGGCCGTTTGACTGCGGGTGGGCAACGGACGCTAGGTCCAACCGGATGCCTTGCATCGCGTAGAAACGTGCCAAGGCTCCCTTGGCGAAATTCGTGCCATTGTCGGTGATGATGCTATGTGGTACGCCGTACCGAGTTGTTATATCTGCGATAAATGTCACAGCAGTCGGCCCATCCAGATTCTTGATCGGCTTTGCCTCAATCCATTTGGTGAGTTTGTCCATGGCGACAAGCAGATGTGTCATGCCGCCGTGCGCCGTTTTGAATGGGCCCACCATGTCCAGTCCCCAAACGGCGAAGGGCCAAGTGAGGGGAATGGTCTTGAGTGCTGAAGCCGGCATGTGTTGCTTGGAGCTGAAGAGTTGGCACCCTTTGCAATGTTTAACTAACTCCTTGGCGTCATCCAAAGCAGTTGGCCAAAAGAAACCATGGCGGAAGGCTTTGGCGACGAGTGATCTTGAGGCCGCATGGTGGCCGCATTCTCCTTGGTGGATGTCTCTGAGGATTGCAATGCCCTTGTCTTGCTCGACGCATCGCTGGAGGACCCCAGTGACACTACGCTTGACGAGTTCTCTGTTGACGATTGTGTATGCTCCGGCTCGGCGTTGGACTTGCCTTGCCTCTACTTCGTCAGCCGGCAGATCTTGGTTTATTAGGAAGTTGAGGATGGATTGAGCCCATGATGGAGCTGCGACCTCTTCTATTGCCAAAACGGCTACTGCGACCAGGGCGGGCGGGCTGGGCGGTGAAATGCTTGAGTCGGCCACTGCCTGTTGTGTTGGTGTAGTCTCCGGGCCGACTACCGTAGTCCCCGAGCCGGGTGTGGCAGTCCCCAGGTCGGGCGTAACTACGGAAGTCCCCGAGCCGCCTGCACATGCCCCCTGGCCGACTATCGAAGTCCCCGGGTCGCCTGCTTGGTTCTTCGAGCCGGACCCGGCCGCGTCGGGGTCAGGCGGCACGAAGACGGAATCGGACTCTGGAGACGGCTTGATAGACGGCTTGAGGAGGTGCTGTAGAGAGACACCGGTTGGTATTTCTTGCCGAGTGGAGCCTATTCGAGCCAGGGCATCAGCTGGCTCGTTGTCGGATCGTGGTACGTGGAGGAACTCGCATCCTTCAAAATACCCACTGATCTGCTGAACGAGGAAGCGGTAGCTTGCCATATTTGCGTCCTTGGCATCCCAGTCGCCGGATGATTGCTGGACCACCAAGTCCGAGTCGCCATAACATAGGATCCGGCGAATGCCGAGTTCTTTGGCAAGCCGGAGCCCGTGTATGAGCGCCTCATACTCGGCCACGTTGTTGGAGGCGGCAAAGTGAATTTGCAGCGTGTATCTGAGCTTGTCCCCTTTGGGAGAGGTGAGGATGACGCCGGCTCCCAAGCCGGTGCGCATCTTGGACCCATCGAAATGCATGCGCCAATGAGTGGAGTCGGGAGCCGGCGGCAGGTACTGGGTCTCGGCCCAGTCGACGAGGAAGTCGGACAATGCTTGGGACTTGATGGCGGTGCGAGGCTGGTAGAAGATCGTGTAGGGGGCCAGCTCGATGGCCCATTTCGCCACCCGGCCGGATGCATCCCGGCTGCCTATGATCTCGGCCAGCGGGGCGGTGCATACAACCGTGATGGGATGCTCTTGGAAGTAGGGCTTCAGCTTCTTGGCGGCGAAGTAAACTCCGTAGCACATCTTCTGGTAGTGCAGGTAGTTCTGCTTCGAGGTAGATAGCACCTCGCTCAAATAGTACACCGGCCTCTGGACCGGCTGGGCTCGGCCTTCTTCTGGGCGCTGGACTACGATGACGGTGCTGACCACCCGGCTGGTTGCGGCGATGTAGAGGAGCATGGGCTCTTTCTCAGTCGGCGCTGCCAGGACAGGCGGCGTGGCCAGCATCTTCTTTAGCTCGTGAAAAGCTTGGTCGGCTTGGTCATTCCACTCGAAGTGGTTGGTCTTCTTCATGAGGCGGTAGAGGGGAAGTGCTTTCTCTCCGAGCCGGCTGATGAAGCGGTTCAGGGAGGCCAAGCATCCGGTAAACTTCTGGACGTCTCAAAGTTTGGTGGGAATCGCCATTCTCTCAATGGCCTTGATCTTTACTGGGTTGCATTCGATGCCGCGTTCGGAGACCAGGAAGCCTAGGAGCTGGCCGGCTGGCACTCCAAACATGCATTTCTCGGGGTTAAGCTTGATTTGGAACCGGCGTAGGTTCTCAAATGTTTCCTTGAGGTCTTCCAGCAAGGTGTCGCGCTTCTCCATCTTCACCACAATGTCGTCTACGTAGACGTGGGCATTTCTGCCGAGTTGCTTGAGGAGGCACTTCTGCATGCAACGGTGAAAAGTGGCACCGGCATTTCTCAAGCCGAATGTCATAGTCAGATAGCAGAAGGCTCCGAATGGCGTGATGAAGGCGGTCTTCAGGCGGTCTGCCGGATCTAACTTTATCTGGTGATACCCTGAGTAAGCATCCAAGAAACTCAACAGCTCGCATCCGGCCGTGGAGTCTATCACTTGGTCAATCCTTGGCAGGGAAAAGGGATCTTTGGGGCAGGCCTTGTTGAGGCTCGTGTAGTCTATACACATGCGCCACTTGTTGTTCTTCTTTAGCACGAGGACCGGGTTAGCGAGCCACTCTGGAAAGAAAACTTCCATAATAAAGCCAGCTGCCAGAAGCCGGGCTATCTCCTCTCCCACGATCCTGCGTTTCTCCTCCGACAGTCGGCGGAGGGGTTGTTTGACCGGCTTTGCGTCTTCTCGAACGTGTAGTTTGTGCTCGGCGAATTCCTTCGGAACACCCGGCATGTCCTTGGGGGACCATGCAAAGATGTCCTGATTCTCACGGAGGAAATCGGCAAGCTCGCCTTCCTATTTGCTGTTTAGGTTTGCCCCGATGACGGCAAACCTCTCTGGGTGCTCGGGGTCAAGAGGTATCTTCTTCGTCTCCTTGGCCGGCTAGAAAGATCCTTGAGCATCATGCTCCTTGGGATCGGGGGACAAGGCCGACTGCTTGCCGGCCATGGCCACGACTCGGTCCATCATCTTCTTTTCTTCGGCAATCACAAGGGACTCGGCCAGCCGGTTGCTGGCTGCTGCGCACTCAGAGGACTTCTTGTAATCGCCGGCTACGGTGATGACGCCTTTGGTGCTCGGTATCTTCATCTTGAGGTATGCATAGTGGGGAACTGCCATGAACCTGGCCAAGGCAGGTCGGCCAAGCAATGCATGGTAGGGGCTCTCCAGGTCCACCACTTCAAACCAGATCGCCTCCCGGCGGAAATGCTCCTTGTCCCCAAAAAGTACATCAATCTTGATCTTGCCAATGGGGTCGCAGGACAAGCCGGGTACGATGCCATGGAACACAGTCCGAGTAGGCATGAGTTGCTTCATCTTGACATTCAGCTTCTCCATGGTGTCACGGTACAGGATGTTGATGCTGCTCCCTCCGTCTATCAGCACGCGGGAGAAACGGGCAGCGCGTCTATCCATTGCAAGGGTGGCATCCAAACCCAACGCATAAGAGCCAGGAAACGGCATCACCTCTGGGTGGTCGGTCCGGCTCCAGCTGATAGGTTTTTCTGACCAGTGCATGTGCTCGGCGGGGTTGGCAGCAACCATGCTGACTTCTTGGTGCTCTCGGCGTTTGCTGCGCCGGTCTTCGGGCTGGCTCGTAAAGATGACATAGGCGGCATGCTCGTCAGGGAACTCATCGTGCACGGCTCCGACTGTGGGCCGAGTGGCCGGCGGCTGCGGAGCCGGAGGCGGCGGACCGGCAGGCGGAGGCGGTGCGAGCCCTTCGCCTTTGGAGATTCGAGTGAGCCAGTGGCACTTCCGGGTCGTGTGGTTGGACGGCTTCGCGCCGCTGTGGAACTTGCACGGGGCATCGAGAGTCTGTTCGTAGGAGAAGGACGGCTGCCAAGCCGGCTTGCCGCCCCTCTGCTTCTTGGGTGTGGGCCGCGCTTCGGGCTGCTCGTCTTCGACTGTGGCCACCTGCCGACTGGTGGAGGGCGGCACGGGGCCCTTGCGCTTGTGGTTGTTCTGGTGTGGGCGTCGGCTGGAGTCCCCAGCCGGCGTCTTGGGCGCCAGGTTGAGTACCTTTCCGGACGCGTCTACCCGGAGTTCGGTCTTCATCGAGGAGTCGGCGGTGGCGTACTTGTCTGCTATGACCAGAAGCTCGTCGAGGGTAGTCGGCTCATCGCAGAGGAGCTTGTGCTTGAGGAGGGTGCCTTCTCGGCACCCGACAATGAAGTATTCTATGGCTTGCACCTCGTGCACCCCTTCGCAAGAGTTGCGGAGCTCGGCCCAACGCGTGAGGTAGTCGCGAGTGGACTCGGCGGGGCCTTGTACGCAGAAGGAGAGCTGTCTGGGCTTGGGAGCCCGCTTGTAGGTGCTGGTGAAGTTGCGGACGAAGGCTTCTGTGAAGTCTAGCCAGCTGTTGATGCTGTATGTCTTGAGGCTGTTGAGCCAGGTCCGCGCCGTGCCCTGCAGCATGAGGGGCACGTACTTCACGGCAACGCGCCTGTTGCCGTTGGCTATGCTAACCGCCGTGGAGTAGTCGATCAACCAATCTTCCGGCTTCACGGAGCCGTTGTACTTGGGCGTGTCTCTTGGGAGCGAGAACCCTTTGGGGAAGGGCTCGTCGTGGATGCGGGGGCCGAAGCAAGGCAGGCCGACATCGTCTTCTTCTTCTAGCTCCAGGGATCGCGCCAGGCGGTCGATCCGATGGCGGGCGTCGTTCTCACCGACTCCTTCGCAGCGACCTAGCCGGACGCTGAGGGTCGGATGCGCAACAGGCGGCGGGGTGGGATATCTCTCTCCACGGGGCCGGGGCGGAGGCGGGTTGCCCCGCCACTCCACGGCCCGGGGGTGGCCTTCTGCGTCTCGCTCGATGGAGATTCGGGTTCGGCTTCGGCTGGCAGCCGGCTCTTTCTCGCGCCGCGCGCGGGTTTTGCCCGTAGTCGGCGTCCAGGACGTCGCGCCGTGATCTCGGCGCGGGGGAGGGCTTTCCGCGCGGGCGTCGGCTTCGTGCCGCTGCGCGGCCTCATCGATCAGCTGCTGGATGCGTCGGGTCATGTGGGGGAGTTCTTCGCCCCCAGCCCATCCAGCTCGTCTACGGCCGCCTGGGCGGCGCGCAGGTTCTCGAGCGGAGTGGCGTAGACTGAGCGGTCGACTCCTAGCGTATCGGCGATGACAGCACCGCGCTGTCTGACAACGCCGGCCCGGCTGGGCCCGCTTGGGGGCAGCGTGCCAAAGGCGGCGCGGTCGGCCTCGCATCGGTGGGCCTCAGCGAGGCGTCTCATGGAAACCAACTTCCGGCCCTCCGCGAGGAGGGCAAGGCGGCGAGCTTCCAGTGCTTCAGCGTCGGCATCGGCCGGGAGGGGGATGGACAAGTCGTGGACCGCCGCGTGCGGGGCGTCGTGGGCGCTTTCGTCGGAAGCGCCGCCGTGGCCAATGACCATCACCTCGGTGGTGACAGCGTCGTAGCCATCGGCCCAGGGAAGCGGGTTGTTGTAGATCACGACGTCGATGGGGAAAGTGTCGAGTGAGGCCGTGTCAGAGTCGACAGGCATCAGATCGGTGGTGCCAACCGACTCCAAGTCCACGGCAGGCTCGCCGGAGACGTGGAGCTGGCCGAGGAGGTTGACGAGGTGGTCGGTGCCCGCGTCGAAGGCGAGCTCGTCGGAGATGAGGGTCTTGTCAAGGAGATCGGCGAGGCTGCTCGCCGCACAGATGTTGGTGACGCCTTGTAGCGCGTCGTGGCAAGCGCCATCGGGCGTGCCGGGCTGGCTACGCTCGCGGGGGAGGAAGAGGGTTCCAGTCCAGAACAGGTCTCCGGACGACGGTGCACCTGGCCCCACGATGGGCGCCAAATGTCGGGTGGTAGGTGCGACATATGCCAACAGGTGGCTTATCATTGTGGGAGCCAATAAGACGTCGCCGGTGCCTGGAAACGGGATGAGGCAAAGACATGCACGCCGGCGAATCTTACCCAGCTTCGGGGCTCTCCGTGGAGATAACACCCCTACTGTTGCTCTGCGGGGTCTCCACATGATCACTAGATGAAGAAGTAGCTACACGATGCTCCTTGAGCTGTTTGGCGAGAGGAGGAAGAAGGGCAAGGCTTGCTCTCTTCTCCTCCCTACGTGGTGTCTAAAACTAGCAAGGATCGATCTCCTTTGCATGGATGCCCCCAGGGGTTTATATAGGCCTACCCCCTGAGGGTACAATGGTAATCCGGCTAGGCGCGGGGCCCAGCCGTCTGTGTCTATGCTCTCCGGCTTCTGCGCCGGCTGCTGGGGCCCGCCGGCTTGTGGGTCCCGCCGGCTGCCGGCTCCATGGTCGACAGGCAGGCCCCACTGTCTAGGGCCTTGTCGGCGGCTGGTTACTGTTGCTTAATCTTGGTGACGAGGGCTTCGCCGAGGTGGGCATGACTACAGTGCCGCCGCCCGGCGGGCGATCGTTGTAGCCTCACCGCGTCTTATCTCCTTAATGGGGCGTCTTCTTCGAGGGAGGTGGCAAGCCAGCTGTGGGGAGCCAGCTCTATCTTGGGCCGACTGGGGGAGGCCTGGCCGCCTTCGGGTGTCTCTCTGCCCGAAGGGGCCCACCGCCCGTGGGCCGCGCCGGCGGTCCGTCGTGGTTGACATCAGGGTCATCGTGGCAACAGTGCCGCGCCGGACGGGTCATGGCCACCCGTACGGCGCACTGTGCCAGGCGTGCTCCGGGATTCGGGGGTGGCAGGCTTCACTGTAGCCACGCCCCATCACATCGCCGTTATGTGGATGCAGACTTCGAGGGTACGATCTTGACCGCTTTATGGGAGCCGCCTTCTTGGAGTCGGCCCTCTCGCGGCCGACTTCTCGGAGCCGGCCCTCCCGCGGCGTTTCTTCATGAGGGCTGAAGTCGGGCCGCCTTCCGATAGCCGGCCTGGAGACAGCCGGCAAGGGGAAGGCAGCCCTGTGTCTTGGATTCTTGAGGGCCGAATCAGCTCGTAATTTTTTCAGAAGGGCCAGGGGGAGCCGGCTAGGCTACCCATGGTTATTTACTCCGACGTCATTGGAGAGGCTATGGTGTTCATGTACAAGTTTGATCAATGCCCCCTCCGGCGGAGCGCCGGAAAAGGCCCCAAGATGGGATCTCACGGGTACAGAAGGCTGCGGCGGTGGAATTAGGTTTTCATGGTGCTCCTGGATGTTTTGAGGGTACGTAGGTATATATAGGAGGAAGAAGTAGGTCGGTGGAGCCACAAGGGGCCCACGAGGGTGGAGGGCGCGCCCAGGGGGGTAGGCGCGCCCCCTACTTCATGGCTTCCTCGTTGGTTGCTTGACATCCACTCCAAGTCCTCTGGATCATGTTCATTCCAAAAATCACGTTCCCGAAGGTTTCATTCCGTTTGGACTCCGTTTGATATTCTTTTTCTGCGAAACACTGAAATAGGCAAACAAACAGCAATTTGGGTTGGGCCTCCGGTTAATAGGTTAGTCCCAATAATAATATAAAAGTGTATAAATAAGCCCATTAAACATCCAAAGCATAATACATAATAGCATGGAGCAATCAAAATTTATAGATACGTTGGAGACGCATCACTTAACATGTGAATTGGTTGCTACTTTAACATGAGAAATTTTATGAGAAGGAATTGATGTTATGCTGCTAGGAAAAGTGATTGAAATCATCATTAATCAAACTTATGCACTTTGCTAGCATTCACACTTCATAAATTATTTATTTTATCATTTACCTACTCGAGGACGAGTAGGAATTAAGCTTGGGGATGCTGATACGTCTCCAACGTATCTATAATTTATGAAGTATTCATGCCATTATATTACCATTCTTGGATGTTTTACAATCATTTTCTAGCAACTTTATATCATTTTTTGGGACTAACCTATTGACCCAGTGCCAGTTGCTATTTTTTGCTTGTTTTTTACATCGCAGGAAATCAATATCAAACGAAGTCCAAACACCGCGAAACTTTTTGGAGATTTTTTATGGACTAGAACACCTAGGATGGGCCAGAGAAGCACCTGGGGTGGTGCCCCGAGGGGGGCACAACCCACCAGGGCGTGCCTGGGGGCCCAGGAACGCCCAGGTGGTTTGTGCCCACCTCGATGGCCTCTCGCACCCCCTCTTTGCCCTATAAAATCCCAAATATTCTAAAAACCCTCGGGGTTAACATAGATCAGAAGTTCCGCCACCGCAGGCCTCTATAGCCACCGAAAACCAATATAGACCCTTTCCGACACCCTGCCAGGGGGGGGGGAATCATCTCCGGTGGCTATCTTCATCATCCTGGCGGCGACCACGATGACGAGGGAGTATCCACCCTCGGGGCTGAGGGTTTGTACCAGTAGCTATGTATTTAATCTCTCTCTCTCTCTCGTGTTCTTGAGATGTCATGATCTTGATGTATCGCGGGATTTGTTAATATAGTTGGATCATATGGTGTTTTCCCCTCTCTATCTTGTTGTGATAAATTGAGTTTTTCCCTTTGATATTTCGTTGTTATCGGATTGAATACTTTTACGGATTTGAGAGCTCTTAATATATGTCTTGGAATTGAATACTTGTGGTGATAATGGGGTATCGTATTGATTCACTTGATATATGTTTTGGCACTCAACTCGCGGATTCCCGAGGTGTCATTGGGGTAATCTATGCATGGGGGTTGATGCACGTTCTTGTCTTTGTTTCTTCGGTAGAAATCTTGGGGCGCTCTTTGAAGTTCTTTGTGTTGAATCGAGTATTATGAATCTGAATTTGCTTTGGTGTTATTTTAGTACAAACTCTTGCTTAGATCGATCGGAAAGATTAGCTTCGTGTTATTTTAGTATGAACTCTAGGATAGATTAATCGGAAAGAATAGCTTTGAGGTGGTTTCGTACCCTACAAACAATTTTGTCTTATGTTCTCCGCTAGATATGAACTTTGAAGTGATTCTTCATTGCACTCTGAGGGGTGGTTATATGATCCAATTATATTAGCACTGTTGAGAGATTGCACTAGCGAAAGTACGGACCCTAGGCCTCATTTTTAAGAATTGCAATACCGTTTTTGTGCCCGTTTACTATTTGTTACCTTGCTGTTTTTATTTATCCAAATTATAAAAATGTATTTCTACTATCTATATTACACTTTTATCACCATCTCTTCGCCGGACTAGTGCACCTATACAATTTGCCATTGTATTAGGTGTGTTGGGGACACAAGAGATTTCTTGTATTTGGTTGTCGGGTCGTTTGAGAGAGACCATCTTCATCCTACGCCTCCCACGGATTGATAAACCTTAGGTCATCCACTTGAGGGAAAATGTCTGCAGTCCTACAAAACTTTGCGCCTGGAGGCCCAACACAAGTCTACAAGAATAAAGTTGCATAGTAGACATCACGAGACTATATGTTTCTACTATAGAGAGAAAGGACATTGGAAGAGAAATTGCTTGAAATATCTGGTAGATAAGAAGAACTCGTCTTCTCGTAAAGGTATAAAAGTTATACAAGTTCATGCTATTGGTATTCTACTTACTGGGAACTCCAAATCATGGGTATTTGATACCGAATCAGTTGCTCACATCTGCAACATAATGCAGGGACTGCAGAAGATTCACAAGCTAAGAAGAAATGAAGTCGTGATGCCTATCGGGAATGGTGATGGAATTGCTGCTCAACCCGTCAGTGATGACATTATGTTTACCTTCAGGATTTATCTTAGAACTAAATAATTATTATTTTGTTCCGAAGTTATGTAAGAACATTATCTATGGGTCATGTTTGATAAGTGGGGATTATTCTTATAAATCAGTGAACAATGGTTGTTCAATATATTATGAGAATATGATTTATGGATTTGCACCCATAGTTGGTGGATTATTCATATTGGATCTTGAATGTGAAAAGGATATCTATAACATTAATGCTAAACATCTGAAGGAGGCCACCACTGTTGCGGCATAGGGTTCGGCCATAGGCCGAGTGGCTGCCAAGCACTACTTTGAAGAAGTCCTTGAAGGCACTCGTTCGATAGAGGCTCAGTGCTCGAAGAATATTATTTTCTAGTGACATGTAGTCCCATTGTACAAACAATGTTTTATTGAATTTATCAAGGCTGTATTTATACTTTTGCCCGAAAGTGCTATGATGCCTCCTGTGCGGCCGTTTATGTATATATGTATATAACCTGAAAGATGGCAGTCGTCAGCTTCAGCCCCCACACATATAATGTGGGGGTGTTCGCAGAAGACACATGTTCACACTTGATCCAATATCTTGGTCCATTAAGGAGGTGATAGCACAGCGAACTAGGCAACCGGACTATAATGCTTTAACACTTTCACTTAGCCAGAGGAGTTTGACAGTGGGGCTACTATATAGCCCCTGGTGGCTCCGCGCTCGTCCGGATTCGAGGCGCGTACATGCCTGGCCAGGAAACGGCCCTTCGTTAAGGCGGAGGAATCCCGAAGATTCCGCTAGGTCATCGAGTGGTTGACCAGTCTCACGCTATATCATGACAGTCAGTTTTCGGCTTTCTCTACTGAGGTGCTCGTCCGGATGAACCAGGGCACAATCGCAGTAGTTCTCCTGGTGCCGCTTTAGCCGATAGAGAGGAACGTAAAGCAGCAAAAGCCAGGAGCCGGGCAAACCCAACATTTGACCAAAGAAATGATTCGGAACTGATGCATATAAGGCCAAACTCACGACGCCGAACACTCCCTAGGGTATTCGGTCTTTATGTTGTAAACCGGGTCGAAATAGTGCCCTTTGTAATAAGCCCCTGGTGTCCAGGTACGTGCAGTATTCTGACGTGGCCGCATGCCAATATGTCAGCAACCTTCTCAATTGTACTGAGAATCTGAGGGATGTGTATCAACAAGAGACAGTAAAAAAGGTTTACGTCGGGTCTTAATCTAAAAAGAATCCTTGGAATAGGTCCCTGCTGCACGTCTGCGCCTGTGTCTCCATTGTGCCGTATTCTGGACGGCTGTAGCACGATGGTCATCTGAAAAAGAAAGGAACTTAATTGAGAAGTTGTCATGGAAAAGGTAGGTTATACTAAATAAACCATGTACAGTTCAAAATGAGTAAAGTTGAGCCTAATTGTCACTTGTTTGCGCGCGTTGAGCCCCTTGTATTGTAATAGGGGTATAGCCATCAAACCTGTATCAATTACATATAGCTGCGCCAGACTCGTCCAACCGCGTCCGTGGTCTTAACGACCTGTCAGATGCTTTAGTTGGTGAGGCCGTTTAGTGTGCGGCTGCCATGGCAGCCGCATGGTCTTCCGCGCGCAAGGAGCGCTCAATATTTCCATTTACTGTAATGATGCCATGTGGACCGGGTATCTTAAGCATGAGAGAAGCGTAATGCGGTATTGCGTTAAAGCGAGTGAAAGCTTCGCGTCCGAGTAGTGCTTGATAGCCACTTTGGAACGGAGCGATGTGGAACGTTAAATTTTTGCTGCGGAAGTTATCGGGAAAGCCGAATATAACCTCCAGTAGCAGGGAGCCCGTGCAATGGGCCTCTGGGCCTGGCGTTACTCCTTTAAAGGTAGTATTGCTGTGGCTAATTTTTGTTGGGTCTACCCCCATTTTGCGGACTGTGTCCTGATATATCAGGTTTAAACTGCTGCCGCTGTCCATCAGGACTCGTGTGAAGTGGTATCCGTCAATTATTGGGTATAATACCAAGGCAGCCCATCCTGCATGCCGGATACTTGCCGAGTAATCCTGATGGTCAAAGGTGATCGGTTGGGACGACCAGTGGCAGAATTCTGCGGTGATAGGCCTTGGGGCATGTGTCACTAGGAGTGACGCTTTGTTTCTCCCCTTTGTTACGTGTAACATGTTTACTATTTTGACTTCTCGTGGGAATTTCTTCTGTTCCCCAATGCTTTGCTTGCGAGGCTCGTCCTCGTCTTCGCTTGGTGTATCATGCCCCTTATGTTCGGCGTTGAGCTTGCCGGACTGCTTGAAAACCCAACATTCTCTATGGGTATGATTTGCAGGCTTATCGGGGGTGCTGTGGATCTGACATATTTTATCCAGAATCTTGTTTGGGTTGGACAGTTCGTCTCTGTTGCCTTTGGAGGGCAGCTTTTGTTGACCTGGCCGAGAGCTTCTAAATCCGGCGTTTACCGCCGTGCTCTTTGGGATGTCTTCTTTATTCCGGCGCTTGTTTTTGCTGCGTCGTGGTTTCTCATTTTCGTCCCTGACTTCGGATGTACTTGGGTCACTGGTGCTGCATCGGGCTAACCAGCTATCCTCGCCCGCGCAAAAGCGGTCATGAGGCTTGTTAATGCTGCCATTGTTCTCGGCTTTTCTTGGCCGAGGTGTCTGGCAAGCCATTCATCTAGAACGCTGTGCTTAAAAGCTGCTAAGGCTTCGGCGTCCGGGCAGTCGACTATTTGGTTCTTTTTAGTGAGGAACCTGTTCCAAAGCTTTCGGGCTGACTCTCCGGGCTGTTGAGTTATATGACTCAAATCGTCTGCATCCGGTGGTCGGACACAGGTCCCTTGACAATTTGCCCGAAAAGCGTCTTCGAGCTCTTCCCAGCTTCCAATGGAGTTTTCAGGGAGGCTTTTAAGCCAGTGCCGAGCTGGCCCTTTGAGCTTGAGGGGTAAGTACTTGATGGCGTGGAGATCGTCTCCTCGAGCCATATGGATATGGAGGATGTAGTCCTCAATCCAGACCCCAGGGTCTGTCGTTCCGTCTTACGCCTCTATGTTTACGGGTTTGAATCCCTCTGGAAATTCATGGTCCAGCACCTCATCGGTGAAACATAGGGAGTGTGCGGCACCCCTGTATTTGGGTGTACCGTGGTGTTGGGATGTTTGTTGTGTTGCATTGCATGCTGGAGCGCGCTTGCGTGGCCCGTAGATGGATCTGGTTGCGTCGTCCTTTTGATGCGAGCCCTCACGCGGATCGCGTACTGGCTTATGTGCGGCATCGTTTGCCGCTCTATGTTGGCCATGAGGTCGTCTATCCGACCAGATGGCCGTTTTGTTTTTTGATTGCGGGGGATCTAAGGCCTCCTCATCGAATTCAGGTAGCTGCTTTCGCTTCGGGTTGCTCTTGGTGTGGCGATTACTGCCGTACTTCGCTCCAGTGTTGAGTACTTCACTCCATCTGATTCTGAGTGTGTCTTGTGCAGCCCTGAGCCTTTGCTTCTGCTTTTTCAGACTCCTCGCAGTGGCAACATGCCTTTTATGGGTATTCCGTTGCTCCGGGTGCCTATCCGGTGTGATGTTATCCAGACTGTTATCTTCGACGGAGTTGGGTTGTTCGGTTTGATTCTCCGTGTTGCTGTGGTCGGACGATGGTTCAATGCCGTGTTTGTCATCCGCTGGCTCGCCTTGCTCTATCGCTGGGTTTATATGATCGCTGCTTCTGCTGAGGTGGGATTTGGAGCGGCGCTTACGCCGCCGTTTTGACTGCTTCTCGAGGGGACAACCCTTCACTGCGTCCTTCCGTTCTTCGTCGTCGTTTTCTTTGGGTGTGTCCACCATGTATACATCATATGATGAAGTGGGCGTCCAGTGCCCTGCGGGCAGTGGTTCCTGTTCGTCTCCTGCATCGTTGTCCATACCTTCGATGCCTTCGGAGTCAAAGTTGAGCATGTCGGTCAAATCGTCGACCGTGGCTACTGAGTGGGTGGTGGGTGGGCGGTGAATTTCTTCTTCATCTGCATCCCAATTCTGCGGACATGGTTCGGCCAGGGTTCTCCTAACAGAGAGAGAGACCTTAGTGAGTTCAGTATGTCGCCGAAGGGTGAGTGCTGAAAGATATCCGCGGAGGTGAACTCCATGATCGGCGCCCAGTTGGATTCGATAGGCACGGGCGCAGGCGGTTCGGAGTCCGTGGTCGGGGAAGAATCCGACAGTTTGGCGTCACGGCTCTCGTGAAGGGTAAGGTCGATACTCGGCTCGATCGCCGATGAGAGTGCGGCCTCCACGGTGCGGTCTATCCACCCATCACTGGATGGCGCAATTGGCTCCGATTTGAGGGTCGGAGCGGTCGCCGGTGCGATCTCCTGAACATTGTCCGATGGTAGAGCTAAGTCATGCTCATCGTGACCGTGCGGCGCACTCGGCAAGGGCTTGAATCCGTCGAAGATCAAGTCTCCGTGGATGTCGGCTATGTAGTTCAAGTTTCCAAATCTGACCTGATAGCCAGGGGCGTAGCTCTCGATCTGCTCTTGATGGCCAAGCTAGTTGGCCCGCAGTGCAGAGCCGCCGAATACAAGGATCTGTCCGGGGAGAAAAGTCTCACCCTGGACTGCATCGCTATCGATGATCGAAGGAGCCATCAAGCCTAATGATGACGACACAGAGGAACTCTCAATGAAAGCACCAATGTCGGTGTCAAAACCGACGGATCTCGGGTAGGGAGTCCCGAACTGTGCGTCTAAGGCGGATGGTAACAGGAGGCAGGGGACACGATGTTTTACCCAGGTTCGGGCCCTCTTGATGGAGGTAAAACCCTACATCCTGCTTGATTATTCTTGATAATATGAGTAGTACAAGAGTTGATCTACCATGAGATCAGAGAGGCTAAACCCTAGAAGCTAGCCTATGGTATGATTGTATGTTGTCCTACGGACTAAAACCCTCCGGTTTATATAGACACCGGAGGAGGCTAGGGTTACACAAGGTCGGTTACAAAGGAGGAGATATGCATATCCGTATTGCCCAGCTTCCCTTCCACGCCAAGTAGAGTCCCATCCGGACACGGGACGAAGTCTTCAATCTCGTATCTTCATAGTCCAATAGTTCGGCCAAAGGATATAGTCCGGCTGTCCGGAGACCCCCTAATCCAGGACTCCCTCAATCGTCATGCCCGATCACCTTTGATCACCAGGATCATCTGACAAGTATCCGTCACGGTGGCTCAGCCGCACTGGTCTTAGACCCAATAATTGACGGGTTCCACCTGACTCGCGTCCTTATGGACAAACATAGCAGCCTTAACCTACTCTATCGGGATACAGCGCGAAAAATTGGCATTAACCCATCCCAGATCAAGCCCACCAGGACTACCTTCAAAGGAGTCATACCAGGTCTAGAGGCCCGCTGTACAGGCTCAATCACACTCGAGGTTGTCTTCGGATCTCCAGACAACTTCTGAAGTGAGGAGTTAATCTCTGATATCGTCCCCTTTCGCAGCGGCTATCATGCACTGCTCGGACGAACTGTGTTCGTTCGATTCAACGCAGTACCACACTATGCTTATCTCAAGCTCAAGATGCCCGGTCCACGCGGCGTCATAATGGTTAATGGAAATACGGAACGCTCCCTCCGTACAGAAGAGCACACAGCTGCTTTAGCAGCAGAAGTACAGAGCGGCCTTCTCAAGCAGAACCTTAATTCGGCTGCCGAGCTCGCGCACACCGTTAAGAGGGTCCGAACTACTCTGTAGCAGGAGAGCTCGGCTCGTCAGGAGCTCGACTAGCAATCCGGCCTCCGTCGCAGTTCCGATCAAGTGGAGGCATTCGTGCCGCGCATACATAATTACGCACTCAAAATCCCATGGGCATCGACGGAGGCATAGCTAGTTTGTGGTCCGTAGTATGGCTCAACCAACGTCGGATACACATATACTTTCATTTTTAATTGTTTCCTTTTTCAGGTCTCAATCCCTCAGACACCATCTGATGGCCTGGTCATCGGTCCTCTTGAAGGATAAACACCAAAACAGCGAGAAACGCAGACGTATGGGGGACTTTTTAGGTGATTTCGTTAACGATAACTTTACCTGTTTTTTAGGACCCTCATGTAGCTCTCCCTTGGTTTTGGCATGTCAAATAGCCTATTGCTTATCGCACTACATGTATCAACGCGCCTTGACGTACTAATTATATTACAAAGAGAATAGTTTGCGGCTGGAGCTGTAGGACTGCTACCTCTTGAGCACTGTGTTGGTTTTCCCTTGAAGAGGAAAGGGTGATGCAGCAAATTAGCGTAAGTATTTCCCTCAGTTTTTGAGAACCAAGGTATCAATCCAGTAGGAGGCCGCACAAGTCTCTCACACCTACACAAACAAATAAATCCTCGCAACCAACGCGATAAGGGGTTGTCAATCCCTACATGGTCACTTACGAGAGTGAGATCTGATAGATATGATAAGATAATATTTTTGGTATTTTTATGATAAATATAAATAAAATATGCAAGTAAAATAAATGGCAAAGGAAATAACTAAGTATTGGAAGATTAATATGATGGAAGATAGACCCGGGGGCCATAGGTTTCACTAGTGGCTTCTCTCAAGGGCATAAGTATTTATGGTGGGTGAACAAATTACTGTTGAGCAATTGACAGAATTGAGCATAGTTATGAGAATATCTAGGTATGATCATGTATATAGGCATCACGTCTGAGACAAGTAGACTGACTCCTGCCTGCATCTACTACTATTACTCCACACATCGACCGCTATTCAGCATGCATCTAGAGTATTAAGTTCAAGAGAACAGAGTAACGCTTTAAGCAAGATGACATGATGTAGAGGGATAAACTCATGCAATATTATATAAACCCCATCTTGTTATCCTTGATGGCAACAATACAATACGTGCCTTGCTGCCCCTACTGTCACTGGGAAAGGACACCACAATATTGAACCCAAATCTAAGCACTTCTCCCATTGCAAGAAAGATCAATCTAGTAGGCCAAACCAAACTGATAATTCAAAGAGACTTGCAAAGATAACCAATCATACATAAAAGAATTCAGAGAAGATTCAAATATTGTTCATAGATAAACTTGATCATAAACCCACAATTCATCGATCTCAACAAACACACCGCAAAAGAAGATTACATCGAATAGATCTCCACAAGAGAGGGGGAGAACTTTGTATTGAGATCCAAAAAGAGAGAAGAAGCCATCTAGCTAATAACTATGGACCCGTAGGTCTGAAGTAAACTACTCACACTTCATCGGAGAGGCTATGGTGTTGATGTAGAAGCCCTCCATGATCGATGCCCCCTCCGGCGGAGCTCCGGAAAAGGCCCCAAGATGGGATCTCGTGGATACAGAAACTTATGGCAGTGGAATTAGGGTTTTGGCTCCGTATCTGGTAGTTTGGGGGTGCGTAGGTATATATATAGGAGGAAGAAGTACGTCGATGGAGCAACAGGGAGCCCACGACGGTGGAGGGCGTGCCGGGGGGGGGGGGGGGGGGGGGGGGGGGGGGGGGGGGGGGGGGGGGGGGGGGGGGGGGGTAGGCGCGGCCCCCTACCTCGTGCCTTCCTTGTTGATTGCTTCACGTACGGTCCAAGTCCTCTGGATCATGTTCGTTCCGAAAATCATGTTCCCGAAGGTTTCATTCCGTTTGGACTCCGTTTGATATTCTTTTTCTGCGAAACCCTAAAATAGGCAAAAAAACTGCAATTCTGGGTTGGGCCTCCGGTTAATAGGTTAGTCCCAAAAATAATATAAAAGTGTATAATAAAGCCCAACAATATCCAAAACAGAATATAATATAGCATGGAACAATCAAGAATTATAGATACATTGGAGACGTATCAAGCATCCCCAAGCTTAATTCCTGCTCATCCTCGAGTATGTAAATGATAAAAACAGAATTTTTGATGTGGAATGCTACTTGGCATAATTTCAATGTAATTCTTCTTAATTATGGTATGAATATTCAGATCCGAAAGATTCAAGACAAAATTTCAATATTGACATAGAAATAATAATACTTCAAGCATACTAACTAAGCAATTGTGTCTCTTCAAAATAACATGGCCAAAGAAAGTTATCCCCACAAAATCATATAGTCTGGCTATGCTCTATCTTCACCACACAAAGTATTTAAATCATGCACAACCCCGATGACAAGACAAGCAATTGTTTCATACTTTTGGTGTTCCCAAACTTTTTCAATCTTCACGCAATACATGAGCGTGAGCCATGGACATAGCACTTTAGGTGGAATAGAATGGTGGTTGTGGAGGAGTGATACGTCTCCAACCTATCTATAATTTTTGATTGCTCCATGCTATATTATCTATTGTTTTAGACAATACTGGGCTTTATTATCCACTTTTATATTATTTTTGGGACTAACCTATTAACCAGAGGCCCAGCCTAGAATTGCTGTTTTTGCCTATTTCAGTGTTTCGAAGAAAAGGAATATCAAACGGAGTCGAAACGGAACGACATCAACTGGAGAAGTTATTTTTGGAAGGAAAGCTACTGGAAAAGCTTGGAGTGCACGTCAGGAAAGAAGGGAGGTGCCCACGAGGGTGGGGGCGCCCCCACCCCCCTAGGGCGCGCCCCCCCTGCCTCGTGGCCCCCCTTCGGTCCAGTGACGTGCTTCTTTCACCCATATATACCTACGTAGCCTAAAACTTCCATAACACACAATAGATCAGGAGTTCCGCCGCCAGAAGCCTCCGTAGCCACAAAAAACCAATCTAGACCCGTTCCGACACCCTGCCGGAGGGGGCAGTCCTTCCCCGGTGGCCATCTTCAACATCCCGGCGCTCTCCATGACGAGGAGGGAGTAGTTCTCCCTCGGGGCTAAGGGTATGTACCAGTAGCTATGTGTTTGATCTCTCTCTCTCTCGAGTTCTTGAGGTGATACGATCTTGATGTATCGCGAGCTTTGCTATTATATTTGGATCATATGATGTTTCTTCCCGCTCTACTCTCTTGTAATGAATTGAGTTTCCCCTTTGAAGTTATCTTATCGGATTGAGTCTTTAAAGATTTGAGAACACTTGATGTATGTCTTGCCATGCGTATCTGTGGTGACAATGGGATACCACGTGATTCACTTGATGTATGTTTTGGTGACCAACTTGCGGGTTCTGCCCATGAACCTATGCATAGGGGTTCGCACACGTTTTCGTCGTGATTCTCCGATAGAAACTTTGGGGCACTCTTTGAGGTCCTTTTGTGTTGGTTGAATAGATGAATCTGAGATTGTGTGATGCATATCGTATAATCATACCCACGGATACTTGAGGTGACATTGGAGTATCTAGGTGACATTAGGGATTTGGTTGATTTGTGTCTTAAGGTGTTATTCCAGTACGAACTCTAGGGCTGTTTGTGACACTTATAGGAATAGCCCAACGGATTGACTGGAAAGAATAACTTTGAGGTGGTTTCGTACCCTACCATAATCTCTTTGTTCGTTCTCCATTATTAGTGACTTTGGAGTGACTCTTTGTTGCATGTTGAGGGATAGTTATGTGATCCAATTATGTTAGTATTGTTGAGGGAACTTACACTAGTGAAAGTATGAAACCTAGGCCTTGTTTCAACACATGGCAATACCGTTTACGCTCACTTTTATCATTCGTTACCTTACTGTTTTTATAATTTCAGATTACAAATACCTTTATCTACCATCCATATTGCACTTGTATCACCATCTCTTCTCCGAACTAGTGCACCTATACAATTTACCATTGTATTGGGTGTGTTGGGGACACAAAAGACTCTTTGTTATTTGGTTGCAGGGTTGCTTGAGAGAGACCATCTTCATCCTACGCCTCCTACGGATTGATAAACCTTAGGTCATCCACTTGAGAAAAAATTGCTACTGTCCTACAAAACTCTACGCTTGGAAGCCCAACACGAGTCTACAAGAATAAAGTTGCGTAGTAGACATCAAGCTCTTTTCTGGCGCCGTTGTCGGGGAGGTGAGTGCTTGAAGGTATATCTTTAGATCTTGCAATTGAATTTTTTAGTTTCTTGTTTTATCACTAGTTTGGCTTTTAAAAGAAAACTACATAAAAATGGAATTGAGGTTTCATCATATTATTGATCATCTTTATAATATCTTTCTTGAAAATGATGGTTCGAAAAATTGTGCTTAATTGTTAGAAGAAGAAGTCAATAAAATGTTTGGCACAAAATATTTGAATGATGAGCATGATTGCAATGTTGTTAGTATGGATTCTTTGAATATCCATGATGCTAATGATATACAAAGCCATAAGCTTGGGGATGCTATATTCTTGTTTTATCACTAGTTTAGTTTATAAAAGAAAACTATAAAAAAATATGGAATTGAGTTTGCCTCATACGCTTCATCTTTTTAATATCTTTCGTGAGTATGATGGAAAGGAAAATTGTGCTCAAGTGCTAGAAGAAGAATGCATTAGAATGTTTGGAACTAAATATTTGAATGATGAGCATGATTGCAATGTTGTTAGTACGAATTCTTTGAATATCCATGACACTAATGATGATTGCACTAGTTATGATGAAAATGTCTCCTATAAACATGTATGTGGAGTGCATTGGGTTTGTAAGTAGACACCAAATAGAGAAGATAGATATTGCAAGAAGCATAAGTACTTAGAAACTAAATTGTTGCAATAAGAGCTAGATGATTGTGCTGAAAATTTGAATTTTCTTGGCCATACTTGTGAGCTTTGTAATGAATGTGGTCATTTAATTATCTGATGCAAATTGTTTCATGATCTAATCGTGTCCAAAAATTGTGATGACTTGATTTCCCTTGCACATATAATGAACTTAGTTTGCTTATGGGCTACGAAGAAATGAAACGTATAACTAAGGATATTCCAAAATTTGCCCTTGATAAAGTTCTTCATTTTGATCTAGAGAAAAATTATATGTATTGTGCGGTGAATTGTATTGAAAACCCTTATATTGCCAACTACATAAAGAAAAGAAAACAAATAGAAGATGAAGAGAATACTAAAGAAAGGGAAGAGGCTTCCCAATACCCTCCTATTATTTCTTATGATGAATCAGGTAATGAGGAGGAGCCTCCCATTCAACCAATCTCATTAATAAGGATCTCCAAAAAGAGGATTGAACCCACACATGATGTGGTGAAGAAGAAGAAAAGAAAAAGAAAGAGAGGTAAAAAGATATCTCTCCCAAATAGTGCTGCTCCTATTACTATTGTGCCTCATGAAAATATAATTGTGGAATATAATGATACTTCTTATAATCTTGAAAATCTTTTTGGCACTTGCTTGGAAGAATATGATAATTGCTATACTATTGGTGCTATCCATACTATTAATGATGAGAGTGATTATGCTTATGATATGAAAAGGCCCAAACTTGGGGATGCTATGTTTGATGAATATGATGTTTTTGAGAATATATTTGCTGCAATTAATGTTTGTCCCAAGCTTGGGGATGCTACGCTTAATGAAGATGATATTTTTAGTCTCCCAAGTTTTGATATGCAAATTTATAATGATGATAGCATGCCTCCTACTTATGATGATTATTGTGATGATACTTATGCTATAAAAAGTAGTGATTATATTTATAAAACTTATCATGATTATGGTTACCCCTTCTCTGAACATTACTCTTTTAATGTGGAAACAATTTATAGTATTCGAGTTTCTTATGATACTCCCACTATTCCGAATGAGAAGAATTTTGCTTATGTGGAGAGTAGTAAATTTTCTATGCTTGTAGATCATGAAAAGAATGCTTTAAGTGATTTATATATTTTTGAATTCATTCATGATGCTACTGAAAATTATTATGAGGGAGGAATATATGCTTGTAGGAATTGCAATAATATCAAGTTTCCTCTCTATGTGCTTAAAGTTTTGAAGTTATGTTTGTTTTGCCCTCCTATGCCAGTTGATTATTGTTCCCATAAGTTGTTTGCTCACAAAATCCCTATGCATAGGAATCATGTTAGACTTAAATGTGCTAGTCATATTCTTCATGATGCTCTCTTTATGTTTCAATTCTTATCTTTTATGTGAGCATCGTCGAAATCATCATGCCTAGCTAGGGGCGTTAAATGATAGCGCTTGTTGGGAGGCAACCCAATTTTATTTTTATTCCTTGCTTTTGCTCCTGTTTAGTAATAAATAATTAATCTAGACTCTGTTTACATGTGGTTTTGTGTGTTTAATTAGTGTTTGTGCCAAGTAGAACCTTTGGGATGACTTGGGGAAAGTCTTGTTGATCATGCTGTCAAAAACAGAAACTTTAGCGCTCACGAGTATTGCTGCCATTTTTATTTGGAGAGTGATATTTAGTTAATTCTTTTTGAATATGATTAATAGATAAATTCCTCACGTCCATCAATTTATTTGAGAATTTTATGAGTTCCATAAGTATACGTTTGATTCAGATTACTACAGACTGTTCTGTTTTTGACAGATTCTGTTTTCATTGTGTTGTTTGCTTATTTTGATGAATCTATGGCTAGTATAATAGTTTATAAACCATAGAGAAGTTGGAATACAGTAGGTTTAACACCAATATAAATAAAGAATGAGTTCTTTACAGTACCTTAAAGTGGTGATTTATTTTCTTATACTAACGGAGCTTACGAGTTTTCTGTTAAGTTTTGTGTTGTGAAGTTTTCAAGTTTTGGGTAAGGATTCGGTGGAGTATGGAATAAGGAGAGCCAAGAGCCTAAGCTTGGGGATGCCCCGGAAGGCATCCCCTCTTTCGTCTTCGTTCATCGATAACTTTACTTGGAGCTATATTTTTATTCGCCACATGATATGTGTTTTGCTTGGAGCGTCATTTCATTTTATTTTGTTTCGCTTGCTGTTTAAATAAAATACCAAGATCTGAAATTATTAAATGTTAGAGAGTCTTCACATAGTTGCATAAATATTCGACTACTCATTGATCTTCACTTATATCTTCCGGAGTAGTTTGTTGTTGCTCTAGTGCTTCACTTATATCTTTTTAGAGCACGGTGGTGGTATTATAGAAATAGATGAACTCTCATGCTTCACTTATATCTTTTTGAGAGTTTTAAATAGCATGGTAATTTTCTTAAATAATCTTAATATGCTAGGCATCCAAGAATAGTAAAAACTTTCATATAGAGTATTGAATACTAAGAGAAGTTTGATGCTTGATTGTTTTGAGATATGGAGGTAATAATATCAAAGTCATGCTAGTTGAGTAGTTGTGAATTTGAGAAATGCTTGTGTTGAAGTTTGCAAGTCCCGTAGCATGCACGTATGGTAAACGTTGTGTAACAAATTTGAAACATGAGGTGTTATTTGATTGTCCTCCTTATGAGTGGTGGTCGGGGACGAGCGATGGTCTTTTCCTACCAATCTATCCCCCTAGGAGCATGCGCGTAGTGCCGAGGTTTTTGATGACTTGTAGATTTTTGCAATAAGTATGTGAGTTCTTTATGACTAATGTTGAGTCCATGGATTATACACACTCTCACCCTTCCATCATTGCTAGCCTCTTCGGTACCATGCATTGCCCTTTCTCACATTGAGAGTTGGTGCAAACTTCGCCGGTGCATCCAAACCCCGTGATACGATACGCTCTGTCACACATAAACCTCCTTATATCTTCCTCAAAACAGCCACCATACCTACCTATTATGGCATTTCCATAGCCATTCCGAGATATATTGCCATGCAACTTTCCACCATTCCGTTTATTATGACACGCATCATCATTGTCATATTGCTTTGCATGATCATGTAGTTGACATCGTATTTGTGGCAAAGCCACCTCTCATAATTCTTTCATACATGTCACTCATGCATCATCGCAATCCCGGTACACCGCCGGAGGCATTCATATAGAGTCATACTTTGTTCTAGTATCGAGTAGTAATCATTGAGTTGTAAATAAATAGAAGTGTGATGATCATCATTTTTTAGAGCATTGTCCCAAGTGAGGAATAAAAAAAAGAGAAAGGCCATAAAAAAAGAGAAGGCCCAAAAAAATGAAAATGAGAGAAAAAGAGAGAAGGGACAATGTTACTATCCTTTTACCACACTTGTGCTTCAAAGTAGCACCATGGTCTTCATAGTAGAGAGTCTCTCATGTTATCACTTTCATATACTAGTGGGAATTTTTCATTATAGAACTTGGCTTGTATATTCCAACAATGGGCCTCCTCAAGTGCCCTAGGTCTTTGTGAGCAAGCAAGTTGGATGCACACCCACTAGTTTCTTTTGTTGAGCTTTCATACATTTATAGCTCTAGTGCATCCGTTGCATGGCAATCCCTACTCCTTGCATTAACATCAATTGGTGGGCATCTCCATATCCCATTAATTAGCCTCGTTGATGTGAGACTTTCTCCTTTTTGTCTTCTCCACATAACCCCCCTCATTATATTCTATTCCACCTATAGTGCTATGTCCATGGCTCGCGCTCATGTATTGTGTGAAAGTTTATGAGTTTGAGATTACTAAAGTATGAAACAATTGCTTGGCTTGTCATTTGGGTTGTGCATGATGAGAGCATTCTTGTGTGACGAAAATGAAACATGACTAAACTATACGATTTTGTAGGGATGAACTTTCTTTGGCCATGTTATTTTGAGAAGACATAATTGCTTAGTTAGTATGCTTGAAGTATTATCATTTTTATGTCAATATGAAATTTTGTCTTGAATCTTTCGGATCTAAATATTCATACCACAATTAAGAAGAATCACATTGAAATTATGCCAAGTAGCACTCCGCATCCAAAATTCTGTTTTTATCATTTACCTACTCGAGGACGAGCAGGAATTAAGCTTGGGGATGTTTGATACGTCTCCAACGTATCTATAATTTTTTGATTGCTCCATGCTATATTATCTACTGTTTAGACAATATTGGGCTTTATTATCCACTTTTATATTATTTTTGGGACTAACCTATTAACCGGAGGCCCAGCCCAGAATTGCTGTTTTTTGCCTATTTCAGTGTTTCAAAGAAAAGGAATATCAAATGGAGTCGAAACGGAACGAAATCAACTGGAGAAGTTATTTTTGGAAGGAAAGCTACCGGAAAAGCTTGGAGTGCACGTCAGGAAAGAAGGGAGGTGCCCACGAGGGTGGGGCCGCGCCCACCTCCCTAGGGCGCGCCCCCCTGCCTCGTGCCCCCCCCTTCGGTCCACCGACGTGCCTCTTTCACCAATATATACCTACGTATCCTAAAACTTCCAGAACACACAATAGATCGGGAGTTCCGCCGCCAGAAGCCTCCGTAGCCACCGAAAACCAATATAGACCCGTTCCGGCACCCTGCCGGAGGGGGCAATCCTTCCCCGGTGGCCATCTTCATCATTTCGTGCTCTCCATGACGAGGAGGGAGTAGTTCTCCCTCGGGGCTGAGGGTATGTACCAGTAGCTATGTGTTTGATCTCTCTCTCTCTCTCGTGTTCTTGACGTGATACGATCTTGATGTATCGCGAGCTTTGCTATTATATTTGGATCCTATGGTGTTTCTCCCCCCCCCCCTCTACTCTCTTGTAATGAATTGAGTTTCCCGTTTGAAGTTATCTTATCGGATTGAGTCTTTAAAGATTTGAGAACACTTGATGTATGTCTTGTCGTGCGTATCGGTGGTGACAATGGGATACCATGTGATTCACTTGATGTATGTTTTGGTGACCAACTTGCGGGTTCCGCCCATGAACCTATGCATAGGGGTTGGCACACGTTTTCGTCGTGATTCTCCGGTAGAAACTTTGGGGCACTCTTTGAGGTCCTTTTGTGTTGGTTGAATAGATGAATCTGAGATTGTGTGATGCATATCATATAATCATACCCACGGATACTTGAGGTGACATTGGAGTATCTAGGTGACATTAGGGATTTGGTTGATTTGTGTCTTGAGGTGTTATTCTAGTACGAACTCTAGGGCTATTTGTGACACTTATAGGAATAGCCCAACGGATTGATTGGAAAGAATAACTTTGAGGTGGTTTCGTACCCTACCATAATCTCCTCGTTCATTATCCACTATTAGTGACTTTGGAGTGACTCTTTGTTGCATGTTGAGGGATAGTTATGTGATCCAATTATGTTAGTATTGTTGAGGGAACTTACACTAGTGAAAGTATGAACCCTAGGCCTTGTTTCAACACATTGCAATACCGTTTACGCTCACTTTTATCATTCGTTACCTTGCTGTTTTTATAATTTCAGATTACAAATACCTTTATCTACCATCCATATTGCACTTGTATCACCATCTCTTCGCCGAACTAGTGCACCTATACAATTTACCATTGTATTGGGTGTGTTGGGGACACAAGAGACTCTTTGTTATTTGGTTGCAGGGTTGCTTGAGAGAGACCATCTTCATCCTACGCCTCCTACGGATTGATAAACCTTAGGTCATCCACTTGAGGGAAATTTGCTACTGTCCTACAAACCTTTGCACTTGGAGGCCCAACAACGTCTACAAGAAGAAGGTTGTGTAGTAGACATCAAGGAGACAAAAAAGGGGAAGATAGTCTCACATCAACTAGGCGTATCAATAGCCTATGGAGATGCCCATCAATAGATATCAATGTGAGTGAGTAGGGATTGCCATGCAACGGATGCACTAGAGCTATAAGTGTATGAAAGCTCAACAAAAGGAACTAAGTGGGTGTGCATCCAACTCGCTTGCTCACGAAGACCTAGGGCATTTTGAGGAAGCCCGTCATTGGAATATACAAGCCAGGTTCTATAATGAAAAATTCCGACTAGTATATGAAAGTGATAACAGAGGAGACTCTCTATTATGAAGATCATGGTGCTACTTTGAAGCACAAGTGTGGTAAAAGGGTAGTAGCATTGTCCCTTCTCTCTTTTTCTCTCATATTTATTTTTTTATTTGGGACTTTTTATGGCCTCTTTTTTTCTTCCGGAGTCTCATCCCGACTTGTGGGGGAATCATAGTCTCCATCATCCTTTCCTTACTTGGGACAATGCTCTAAAAATGATGATCATCACACTTTTATTTACTTACAAATCAATACTTAGAACAAAATATGACTCTATGTGAATGCCTCCAGCGGTGTACCGGGATATGCAATGAATCAAGAGTGACATGTATGAAAGAATTATGAACGGTGGCTTTGCCACAAATACAATGTCAACTACATGATCATGCAAAGCAATATGACAATGATGGAGCGTGTCATAGTAAACGGAACGGTGGAAAGTTGCATGGCAATATATCTCGGAATGGCTATGCAAATGCCATGATAGATAGGTATGGTGGCTGTTTTGAGGAAGGTATATGGTGGGTGTATGATACCGGCGAAAGGTGCGCGGTATTAGAGAGGCTAGCAATGGTGGAAGGAAGAAAAGTGTGTATGATCCATGGACTCAACCTTAGTCATAAAGAACTCATATACTTATTGCAAAAATCTATAAGTTATCAAAGCAAAGTATTACGCGCATGCTCCTAGGGGGTAGATTGGTAGGAAAAGACCATCGCTCATCCCTGACCGCCACTCATAAGGAAGACAATCAATAAATAAATCATGCTCCGACTTCATCACCTAACGGTTCACCATACGTGCATGCCACGGGAATCACAAACTTTAACACAAGTATTTCTCAAATTCACAACTACTCAACTAGCATGACTCTAATATCACCATCTCCATATCTCAAAACAATTATCAAGTATCAAACTTCTCATAGTATTCAACACACTCATAAGAAATTTTTTATTAATTTTGAATGCCTAACATAATTAAAGCAAATTACCATGCTGTTTTGTAGGACTCTCAAAATAATCTAAGTGAAGCATGAGAGAACAATAGTTTCTATAAAGCAAATCCACCAATGTGCTCTAAAAGATATAAGAGAAGCACTAGAGCAAAAACTATATAACTCAAAAGTATAAGTGAAGCACATAGAGTATTCTAACAATTTCTGAATCATGTGTGTCTCTCTCAAAAGGTGTGTACAGCTAGGATGATTGTGTAAAACTAACAAATAAAGACTCAAATAATACAAGGCGCTCCAAGCAAAACACATATCATGTGGTAAATAAAAATATAGCTCCAAGTAAAGTTACCGATGGAAGTAGACGAAAGAGGGGATGCCTTCCGGGGCATCCCCAAGATTTGGCTTTTAGGTGTCCTTAGATTATATTGGTATGCCATGGGAATCACCAAGCTTAGGCTCTTTCCACTCCTTGTTCCATAATCCATCAAATCTTTTACCCAAAACTTGAAAACTTCACAACACAAAGCTTAAAGTAGAAAATCTCGTGAGCTCCGTTAGCGAAAGAAAACAAAACACCACTTCAAGGTAATGTAATGAACTAATTCTTTATTTATATTGGTGTTAAACCTACTGTATTCCAACTTCTCTATGGTTTATAAACTATTTTACTAGCCATAGATTCATCAAAATAAGCAAACAACACACGAAAAACAGAATCTGTCAAAAACAGAACAGTCTGTAATAATCTGTAGCTAACGCACGATCTTGGACTCCAAAATTCTAAAATAAATTTCTGGACGTGAGTAATTTATCTATTAATCATATTCAAAAAGAATTAACTAAATATCACTTTCCAACTAAAAATGGCAGCAATTCTCGTGAGCGCTAAAGTTTCTGTTTTTTACAGCAAGATTAAAAAGACTTTCCCCAAGTCTTCCCAACGGTTCTACTTGGCACAAACACTAATTAAACACACAAAAAACACAACCAAAACAGAGGCTAGATAAATTATTTATTACTAAACAGGAGCAAAAATCAAGGAATAAAAATAAAATTGGGTTGCCTCCCAACAAGCGCTATCGTTTAACGCCCCTAGCTAGGCATAAAAGCAAGGATAGATCTAGGTATTGCCATCTTTGGTAGGCAATCCTTAAGTGGCTCTCAAAATAGATTCATAAGGTAATTTAATTTTCTTTATAGGGAAGTGTTCCATGCCTTTACTTAACGGAAATTGGAATCTAATATTCCCTTCCTTCATATCAATAATTGCACCAGTCGTTCTAAGGAAAGGTCTACCAAGAATAATAGGACATGAAGGATTGCAATCTATGTCAAGAACAATAAAATCTACGGGCACACAATTCCTATTTGCAACAATAAGAACATCATTAATTCTTCCCATAGGTTTCTTAATAGTGGAATCTGCAAGGTGCAAGTTTAAAGAGCAATCATCAAACTCACGGAAACCTAGCAAACAACATAAAGTATTTGGAATCGTGGAAAGACTAGCACCCAAATCACACAAAGCATCGCATTCGTGATCTTTAATTTTAATTTTAATAGTAGGTTCCCACTCATCATAAAGTTTTCTAGGGATAGAAACTTCCAACTCAAGTTTTTCTTCATAAGATTGTATCAAAGCATCAACGATATGTTTAGTAAAAGCTTTATTTTGACTATAAGCATGAGGAGAATTTAGCACGGATTGCAACAAGGAAATACAATCTATCAAAGAGCAATTATCATAATTAAATTCATTGAAATCCAAAATAGTGGTTCATTAGTATTTAAAGTTTTGACTTCTTCAATCCCACTTTTAACAATTTTAGCATCAAGATCTAAAGACTCCGAATTTTTGGAACGCCGTCTAGGTAAAGGTGGATCATATTCAGTCCCATCACTATCAAGATTCATATTGCAAAACAAGGATTTAATAGGGCAATTACGTATCATTAATTTAATCCTCTCCCAAGCTTGTGCAACATGTTCATGATCAAGTTGCTTAAAATTCATAATATCGTTTCTAAGAGAGATGATCTTAGCGGGAGGAAAATACTTAGAGATAAAAGCATCTTTGCACTTATTCCATGAATCAATACTATTTTTAGGCAAAGATGAAAACCAAGCTTTAGCACGATCTCTAAGCGAAAAAGGAAATAGCTTCAATTTAACAATATCATTGTCCACATCTTTCTTCTTTTGCATATCACATAAATCAACGAAGCTATTCAGATGGGTAGTGGCATATTCACTAGGAAGGCCGGCGAATTGATCTTTCATGACAAGATTCAACAAAGCAGCATTGATTTCACAAGATTCAGTATCGGTAAGAGGAGCAATCGGAGTGCTAAGGAAATCATTGTTGTTGGTATTGGTGAAGTCACACAATTTAGTATTATCTTGAGCCATCGTGACAAGCAAGCAATCCAACACACAAGCAAACAAGAAATGGGCAAAAAGAGGCAAATAGAGAAAGAGAGGGAGGATGGAGAGAGAGGGCGAATAAAACAGCAAGGGTGAAGTGGGGGAGAGGAAAACGAGAGGCAAATGGCAAATAATGTAATGCAGGAGATAAGGGTTTGTGATGGGTACTTGGTATGTCTTGACTTGCAACGGCGCCACAAGTGACTCATTGTCGGGAGTCAAATCTTGACTTGTCTTGCACGAATCTCCCCGGCAATGGCGCCAGAAATCCATCTTGCTACCTCTTGAGAACTGTGTTGGTTTTCCCTTGAAGAGGAAAGGGTGATGCAGCAAAGTAGCGTAAGTATTTCCCTCAGTTTTTGAGAACCAAGGTGTCAATCCAGTAGGAGGCCGCGCACAAGTCCCTCACACCTACACAAACAAATAAATCCTCGCAACCAACACTATAAGGGGTTGTCAATCCCTACATAGTCACTTACGAGAGTGAGATCTGATAGATATGATAAGATAATATTTTTGGTATTTCTATGATAAAGAGAAATAAAAGATGCAAGTAAAATAAATGGCAAAGGAAATAACTAAGTATTGGAAGATTAATATGATGGAGGATAGACCCGGGGGCCATAGGTTTCACTAGTGGCTTCTCTCAAGGGCATAAGTATTTACGGTGGGTGAACAAATTACTGTTGAGCAATTGACAGAATTGAGCATAGTTATGAGAATATCTAGGTATGATCATGTATATAGGCATCACGTACGAGACAAGTAGACCGACTCCTGCCTACATCTACTACTATTACTCCACACATCGGCCTCTATCCAGCATGCATCTAGAGTATTAAGTTCAAGAGAACAGAGTAATTCTTTAAACAAGATGACATGATGTAGAGGGATAAACTCATGCAATATGATATAAACCCCATCTTGTTATCCTCGATGGCAACAATACAATATGTGCCTTGCTGCCCCTACTGTCACTGGGAAAGGACACCACAAGATTGAACCCAAAGCTAAGCACTTCTCCGATTGCAAGAAAGATCAATCTAGTAGGCCAAACCAAACTGATAATTCAAAGAGACTTGCAAAGATAACCAATCATACATAAAAGAATTCAGAGAAGATTCAAATATTGTTCATAGATAAACTTGATCATAAACCCACAATTCATCGGTTTCAACAAACACACCGCAAAAGAAGATTACATCGAATAGATCTCCATAAGAGAGGGGGAGAACTTTGTATTGAGATCCAAAAAGAGAGAAGAAGCCATCTAGCTAATAACTATGGACTCGTAGGTCTGAAGTAAACTATTCACACTTCATCGGAGAGGCTATGGTGTTGATGTAGAAGCCCTCCGTGATCGATGCCCCCTCCGGTGAAGCTCCGGAAAAGGCCCCAAGATGGGATCTCGTGGATACAGAAAGTTACGGCGGTGGAATTAGGGTTTTGGCTCCGTATCTAGTAGTTTGGGGGTACGTAGGTATATATAGGAGGAAGAAGTACGTCGGTGGAGCAACAGGGAGCCCACGAGGCTGGAGGCCGCGCCTGGGGGGGGGGGGGGGGGGGGGGGGGGGGGGGGGGGGGGGGGGGGGGGGGGGGGGGGGGGGGGGGGGGGGGGTAGGCGCGCCCCCTACCTCGTGCCTTCCTCGTTGATTGGTTGACGTAGGGTCCAAGTCCTCTGGATCATGTTCGTTCCGAAAATCACGTTTCATTCCGTTTGGACTCTGTTTGATATTCTTTTTGTGCGAAACCCTAAAATAGGCAAAAAAAAACAGCTATTCTGGGCTAGACCTCCAGTTAATAGGTTAGTCCCAAAAATAATATAAAGGTGTATAATAAATCCCAATAATGTCCAAAACAGAATATAATATAGCATGGAACAATCAAAAATTATAGATACGTTGGAGACGTATCAATGACTCCAGCTTTTTTGTACCTTTTCTGTTTTCTTTTTTTCTTTTCAGCTCACCTGTGGGTAATCCTATCAGGTAGCACCTGTACACTTTGGTACACTCGATGCTTGCCAGGGGCATCATAGCACCCCACATTACGGCAACAAAAGTCTGAACACTTTTTATAAGTATAGTTCGGCACCCCGAATTTAGCATTATAAGCATTGGCTCCGAATCATGTCTTTGGTCAATAGTTGGGTTGCCCGGCTCCGGTGCTTGCTACCTTACGTTCCGCTAAATCGGCTAAGGTAGTAAAGGGAGAACTACTGCCATTGTGCCTTGGTTTATCCAAAGGAGCACCTCAGTAGAGAAAGCCGAAAACTGACTGTCATGATTCGGCGAGAGCCAGTCAGCTATTCGGAGGTTGCAAATCATTGGAGATTTCTTCCGCATTACACGAAGGATTGGTACTTCCCGATCAGACGCTTATAGCACTCTAGTTCGGATACTAGGGGTTGCGCCCATGTTTTTATTGTCTCACTCCTATGGCTAGATGAGGGTGTTATAGCCGCATAGTCTGGTTGCCTGGTTCGTTGCGCTAAACAACTCCTTCAAGGACCATCTAATTGGATCAAGATTGTTTAGATTCCATCCCGAACACCCCCGTACTATCTACGTGGGGGCATAAGTCGACAACTGGTTAACCCTCAGATTTTATACAACACGGCCACACATGAAGTAAAAATTTAAAAACATAACAAGCATTATATGGCATAAACATTTTATTTCATCATACAAGGCAGAGGGGGCTCGAATACATTCATTCAAAGATGGTGTCCTTCCCACAATGATCTGCAACAATGCAGGACCCCTCTAAGACATCGCCGAAGTATCGTTCAGGTGTGTGGTACTCCTTGCCCTCTGGCGGCCCCCCGGTCGCTAGCTTGACAGCGTCCAGCTTCGCCACCAGACCTTGCAATAAGAGAAGGCTAGACTTGCGCCCTCGATGCAGACGGACCGCTTGATGACATCCAGCCGAGGACAGGCATCCACCAGCTTCTTCACGAGGTCAAAGTAGCTGCTGGGAATAGCTTCGGCTGGCCATAGCCGGACTATCATATCCTTCATGGCCAGTTCGGCCACCCTGTGCAGCTTGACCAGCTGTTTCAGCTGATCGCTAAAGGGGACCGGATGTTCTGGCACGCAATATTGCAACCAGAACAGCTTCTCCGTGGAGCTCCCTTGTTCGGCTCGGAAAAACTCTGCAGCGTCGGTCACATTGCGTGGCAGATCAGCAAAGGCCCCTGGAGAACTCCGAATCTGGGTTAGTAAAAGAAATTTCCTCTTCACACTCCTGCTTTGCATCTTGAATGCCTTACCCGCCGCGATCTTTCTGGCCTCCTTGATCTCACGGAGGGCACCCTGGGCTTCAATCTGGGCCACCTCCGCACTCTTACGAGCCTCGACAAGTTCGGCCTCTTGAGCCGACGCATTATGCTCCAAGGTCTCACACTTCTTCATCGCGTCATGGAGCTCCTGTTGGACTTCGTTGACCCGGTCTTTGAGCCTCTTACGGGCGGACTGCTCCTTGACAGCCCTCCCCTCGGCTTTGACCAGGGCCGCTTTCAAGGCCTCAACCTCGGTCGTCGCCTCTGTTCACATAATGGTATTCGGACCAATGCATATCATTTTCCCCTTTTCTTTTTTTTGAATCCATAATAGGTTATTACTCACCTTGTCTTTCCTGGAGCTGCCTCTTCACCTGGCCCAGCTCCTCCTCGACCTCTGCCAGTTTCTGCTTTAGTCCAGAGACTTCGGCAGTGTGCGAGGCCGTGGCCAACAGCGACGCCTGTGCATACATTTCAGACAGATTTAGTTAGTTTCCTGCAATAGGAGATTGATCCTCTGTCCGATTTTTCTTTTCGAAAACTGAACAATTTCTCAGGGGCTACTCTCTATATTTGGGGATTTTCTCCTTTTTTGCTGCTGCAGGCTTTGGTTAGTCCACTCTTGGCGGACTAAACCCTTTCAATTACCGTGCCCATAAGGACACAGTGCTCATCCACAATGGAAGCGCCTTGCAGCGCTTCCAACAGATTATCCGGTGCCCCTGGTTGGATAGGGGTCACCAGGGGAACTAGCATCCTCCCTTCTTCCGAAGGAGGTCGCATGCCAGATTCTGGAGCAGCCTCGGTCTCCGGAATAGAGTCCGGCTGAGGGTCGAACTGAGTTCAGCCCTCCCCACCAGTCTCCATGGGGATTGAATCCCCTTGGTGTCCGGCAACGGGATTTTCACCTTCTGGTGCCTCCTGAGCCTCTCCCCCGCCTGGAACAGTCCTTCAGGACAGCACCTCCGCATCATCCTTGGCCTTGGGGGAGTGAGCGGCTGGCGGCGAATCGCTGGCCATCGCCTTGGAATCCAGCGACCCTCCTGACGAGGATCGCGGGGAGCTATTGTGGGCCGGACTACAATAAAACGTAACCAATCATTTAATTGCAGTAAGCAGGAGAAACTTTATGGGTGGATACAAGTCTTAGTACTTACGATGCGGCCTGAGGCTTAGCGCGGGGGCTTTTCTCCGGACTGTTGTCGATGTCCCATGCGGAGTTATCCGCGAGGGAGCCCTTCCCCTTCTTGGGCGCCTCTGCCTCCAGAGTCGTGGAGGCCGCCCTCTTCTTCCTCCCCCCATCAAGGGGAGAGTCGCTTTCCTCCTCCTCATCCTCGTCATCTTCGGCGGCGGGGGAACGGGCCTTGTCTTCGGACGTCACGTTCGAAGTGCCCTTGCGGCGGGGGCCACTTTAGACCCCCTTGGCCTTTCTTGTGGCCTTCTTCTCTGGTGCCTTATAAGGCGCCGGCTCCAGCATCTTCGCTAAGCGCGGGATGACTGGTTCTTTAGGCAGGGGAGCCGGACACCGGATCTGCTTCGCCTTCTTCAGCCAGTACTAAAAAAGCAATGATAATAAAAGCTTAGATATCACCCTTGAAACAAGCAAGTAGGGGATGTGTTGAAAATAACATACCTCATTGGGGAGGTGATTTATGTCGTGGCCACGGTCCGAATCTGTGGCCGGCGGTATCTCGTTACCCTTGAAGAGCAACTTCCAGGCATCTTCGTGAGCTGTTTCGAAGAGCCTTTCCAAGGTGTGGTGCTTTTTTGGGTTGAAATCCCATACAGGGCGGCTTCGGCTCTGGCAAGGGAGGATCCGGCGCACCAGCATCACTTGAATTATGTCGGTGAGCTTGATGTCCCTATCGATCATGCTTTGAATGCGTGTTTGCAGCGCAATCAGCTCGTCTGACGAACACCAGTTCGGGCTCTTCTCGACCCAGGAGGTAAGTCGCACAGGAGCGCCGGAGTTGAATGCAGCAGTCGCGGCCCAGGTGGCGCCGCGGGGTTCGGTGATGTAGAACCATTATTTCTGCCATTCCTTGACAGACTCCACGAATGTGCCTTTTGGCCAAGAGACATTGGTGAGCTTGCTCACCATGGCACCCCCGCACTCTGCGTGCTGTCTGTCCACCACCTTAGGATTCACGTTAAAGGTTTTGAGCCATAGCCCGAAGTGGAGGTGGATGCAGAGGAAGGCCTCACACACGACAATAAACGCCGAGATATTGAGGAAGGAGTTCGGGGATAGATCGTGGAAGTCTATCCCGTAATAGAACATTATCCCGTGGACGAAGGGGTGGAGTGGAAACCCTAGCCCGTGGAGGAAATGGGGGAGAAACACTACCCTCTCGTCGGGCTTCAGTGTGGGAAGGATTTGTCCTTGGGCTGGAAGACGGTGGGCAATTTCCTTCGCCAGATACCCAGCTGCCCGAAGCTCAGCGATGTCCTCCTCCTTGATGGAGGAGGCCATCCACTTGCCTTGACCTCCGGATCTGGACATGGTTGAGTGCTTTCTCGAGTGGGAGACAGATGAGAACTTGGGCACTGGAGCTCAAGGGTGGAAAGGCAGAAGAAGAGAGAAGGCGTGGGAGAAGAAAGGGGAATCTTATCTCCTTATAAGGGCAGTGAATATTGAACGCCACCCCACTCGCCTCAAAATTCGCCTGCTCCCGAGGGCTGTGTAAACGGCACGGTTGGGTTACCCACGCCCGTATTGATGAGAATCATGTTGGGTATATTACTATTGGATGTAAACCAGCCAGGAGTAGCCAGGTTAACTCCTTGAAGATTAGAAGCCCATGAAGATGCAAGGATGATGGCGCTTTACGGAGGCCCAAGGCCCAAAGGGGGGTTAAAGCCTGTAGACACAAACCGACCTGGTCATGTAACTTGTATTGTAAGATAGGAAGGATAGAGACCGAACCGGACACGTTTATGATCCGGCTTTGTGACTCTATAACCCGGCGGGCGTCAACCTATGTATATAGAGGGACGACCCGACAGCGGTTTAGGGACGAACAACAACTCGAGAGCCAGACAAAGCGGATTCGCTCCCTGGCCTTCGAAACCCTAGCAATACCAATCACAACTAGACGTAGGCTTTTACCTTCCTTGAAGGGGCCGAACTAGTATAAAATTCCCCGTGTCCCCTTATCCGGTTTAACCCCTTTAAGCTAACCTGTAGCGATGGCTCCACGACAAAGTCCTTTCACAAGGACATCTGCCGTGACAAACCCACGATAGTTGGCACCCACCGTGGGGCTATCGCACGATGGTTTTGAGTTCTTGAAGGGCAGCTTTGATGGACTTAAGGGATACGCTGTGGGCCGGATGACGAAGAGTCATCGCGGCAAGCTCTACATCGACAATGCAGGATGGGGTCCCGAGGCTGATTCAATCGAGTACGGGTACCGGGTCCCCTTCGGTGGGATTCATGTCTTCATCGGCAAGATCGGCGAACCGGCCCCTGAGCCGGACATCTGCACCGACATCATCGAAACGGCTCGGCGTGCAAGTTCTTCGCCGGTTCAGCCCGCGACAAGGCATGTTTTCGTACATGTCATCCATGGAGCAAGATACGAGGACGGGCCAGCGTCCGATGGAGAGACCATGGTTTGTTCCCATGACGAGTCTTCTGGAGAGACCGAATCGCTTTATCAGCTGTAGGACGGCCGGATTGATGGAGGATCCGAGGGCAACAGTATTCCGGATTCCCCTGATCTGCCGAACCGGGCCGCCATCTTCATGGCCGGCACACAATCAGCGCTTCATTCATTGGCCGCCGCAGCAATACTCTCCGGTTCAACAACGCCCACACCGGCAGGGGCAGGAAGCTCTGCACCGCCTCCAGCCCAAGTCCTGTCTGACTTGTTCGACGCTTTGGCAATGTTGATGGCCGCAGAGGTGGATGCAGCAGCCAGGGATCAGCACAATGCGGATATTGCAAAAGTGAAACATCAGATAGCTCAGGCTAAAGCGGACCTTGCGACGGAGAACGCTAGGATGGCCACAGAACGGGCTGAATTGGAAGCACAGGCCTATCGGATTAGGCTAGATCAGAATGCTTCTGAGGAAGTCATGATAAGAAGGTACCGATCACGTCTCCCGTCGGTTTATGAGCCGCAAAATATCTTCAACACACCAGGAGCAGGAACTGGTAACCAACCCATACTAAACCGGACGGAGGCAACGGGAACAGGAGTGCCGGTTCAACCGCGCACAATGGACCCGCCTCGCCAGAACAACGTTGTGCCACAGTATGTGCGAACACCTCCCGGGCATTATTCCAACCCGTTGGACAATATTATGGACACCGCTTCACGCCTGGCAGCCCTCCCAACCGACGGCGAGTCACCAGTTGCGGTTGAAGCATGTCGGGCCAGGGATCTCCTTCAAACAGCGCTAAATCAACAGCAGGCATATTCACAAGTAGTGAAAGGATTCACTCCACTCCCCGTCCAAGCCGGAGCTATAGCAGACACGTAGAGGATGAACCGGCTGTGTCCAGCAGCGCACGTCGCCGAAATTCACCGCGAGGAAACAACCCTGCAGGGGGAGGTGCTAATGCGCAGGATGTTGTGGACCACGGTCGCGCACGTCGGGAGGCCGAGTTAGCAGCTCGACACGGAGCATGAAAACATACTCCGGTTCACCCTACCGCTTCAGTAGAGCCAGGTGTGGTGTTCAGTTCCTTAGGAGTGCCATGCCTCACCCCACCGCTTTGCGTAATGTGAGACTGCCCAAGGACTTCAAGGGACCTCGTAAGGTACCAAATTACACCGCCGATTTACAACCAGAGGCGTGGGTGGAAAGCTATGAGATGGCAATGGAGATGTTAGATGTGGATGAGGCAGTGTGTGCTAAATATTTCACCATGATGTTGGAAGGAACAGCTGGTACTTGGTTGAAGAGCTTACCAACTAACTCTGTCAGATCAAGGGCTGAATTGAAGCACCGGTTTAACCAGAACTTCAAAGATACTTGTAAGCAGCCGATGTCAATCGTGGATCTAGCCGCTTGTGTCCAAGAGGAAGGGGAGTCCACGACCCATTGGGTCAAACGGGTCTCAGCGATTTTGCACTCCTCAGATCGTATCAATGCAGACACCGCAGTGTTAACACTAGAGGGCAATTGTTGTTTCCTACCGCTCAAACAGAAATTAGGAAGGCTCAAACGTCACTGCAATGATATGTCAACGCTCATGGCCGCTTTGGTTAAGTACGCCGATTCAGATAATACCAAGGACCCGGATTCAGAGGAGGACAAACTGGGGAAAGGGAAGAAGAACAGCAACGCCAAGGGTCAGCAGCATAATCTGGCAGGCCATGGGAACAACGGTAAGCGCAAGGCCGACAACAGCTTGGACTTTGTTGCTAACACCAATGCTCAGGAGAATGGCCAGCGCCGTAAGAGCAAGCAGCCCCAGAGGGGTGGAGGTTCAGGCCCCAATTTGGAGCGCCTGTTAAATTAGCCCTGTCCAAAGCATGGATCAAAGGAGAAGCCAGCATCGCATCTTTGGAAGGACTGTTATATCATGCGAGACTTCAAGAATTCCAGTATGTTCCAGTATGATAACGGCCCGCCCGGCGGTTCAGGAGGTGGTTTCCACGGGCCGGGTTACGAAGGTGGTGGTTCCGGTTTAGGGTTTCAAGGCAACCAAACCGGACACATCAGTCAAGGGCACCAAGGCAACCAGGGAGGCTACAACCATCAGGGGAATCAGCAGCAGCAGCACAAGTCGGGTTACCAGAGCAATCCCAAGCAGTTAAATAGCGGGCAATATCATGTTTTCACTACTAGTTTGTGTAAGCGTGATCAGAAGCTTCACAAGAGGGCGGTAAACTCTGTTGAACCGGCAATGCCTCAGTATTTACGCTGGTCTGAGCAACCCATTTTGTGGAGTTGCTGGGGATATTACTACTGGATGTAAACTGGCCAGGAGTAGCCGGGTTAACTCCTTGAAGATTATAAGCCCATGAAGATGCAAGGATGATGGCGCTTTACGGAGGCCCAAGGCCCAAAGGCGGGTTAAAGCCTGTAGATACAGACCGACCTGGTCATGTAACTTGTATTGTAAGATAGGAAGGATAGAGACCGAACCGGACACGTTTATGATCCGGCTTCGGGACTCTGTAACCCGGCGGGCGTCAACCTATGTATATAAAGGGACAACCCGGCAGCGGTTTAGGGACGAACAACAACTCGAGAGCCAGACAAAGCAGATTCGCTCCCTGGCCTTCGAAACCCTAGCAATACAAATCACAACTAGACGTAGGCTTTTACATTCCTTGAAGGGGCTGAACTAGTATAAAATTCCCCGTGTCCCCTTGTCCGGTTTAACCCCTTTAAGCTAACCCGTAGCGATGGCTCCACGACTAAGTCCTTTCACAAGGACATCTGCCGTGACAAACCCACGACAGTTGGCGCCCACCGTCTCTGGATAAAATTCTATCAAAGGTTTCCTCAACATTGATAATATCCCCAACATTGATAAACCCGGCTACTCCTCTGCATATGTGGATGATATTGTGATAAAATCCAGAAAGGAGGAAACATTGATAGACGATCTGCGAGAAACCTTTGACAACCTCTGGGTTTACAAGATGATGCTCAATCCGGAGAAGTGTGTCTTTGGTGTCTCGGCAAGCAAGCTCTTGCGTTTTCTGGTGTCAAACAGAGGCATTGAGGCTAATCCGGAAAAGATTTCAGCAATTACATCCTTGGCTAAACCGGCGTGTATCAATGACGTTCAACGTCTGGCCGGCCGGATTACAGCCTTGAGCTGGTTTATCAGTCGCCTTGAAGAGAAGGCCATCCCTTTATATCAGATGCTTAAGAAAACAGATAACTTTGTCTGGAGCGAGGCAGCTGATAAAGAGTTCGAGGATCTGAAGAGGCAGTTAGCTGAACCTCCCGTGCTTGCAGCACTGATTGATAAAGAGCCATTATTACTATATGTGGCTCCTAATGCCTGGGCTGTTAGCGTAGCTATTGTGGTAGAGTGCAAGGAGCTTGGCAAGAATATCCGGTTCAACGGCCGGTTTATTATATCAGTGAGGTGCTCATTGAGTCAAAGCAGAGGTATCCGCATTGGCAGAAGCTGGTGTATGGAGTGTTTATGGCAAGCCGGAAGCTTAAACATTATTTTTAGGGCCATCCCATCATAGTGGTCAGTTCAGCTCCTCTGGGAGATCATTCAAAACAGAGAAGCAACTGGCCGGATTGCCAAGTGGGCTATTGAGCTTGGACCTCATGGGCTCAAATATATACCCCGCACAGCGATCAAATCCCAGGCACTCGTGGACTTCATCAATGATTGGAAAAAATTACAGGCACCTGAAGAGAAACCAGATAATACATATTGGACTATTCATTTTGATGGGTCCAGACAGTTGGAGGGCTCGGGGGCTGGAGTCATACTAACTTCCCCACGAGGTGACAAGTTTTGTTATGTCCTCCGATTAATGTTCCCTTGTACTAACAATGCAGCTGAATATGAGGCTTTGCTCCACGGTCTCCGGATGGCTAAGGAGATGAATTTAAGCCGGGTTAAGTGCTTCGGCGATTCAGATCTAGTGGCGCAACATGTGTCTGGCACTTGGGATTCTAAGGACCCACTCATGGCTGCATATCAGCGAGAGGTTGACACAGTGGCTGGACACTTTAAGGGTTATCAGGTGGACCATATAGACCAGCAGAAGAATGAAGCGGCAGATGCTTTAAGTCGTCTTGGTTCCCAGCGTAAACCGGTTCCGCCAAATGTCTTTCTTGACGTATTGCATAATCCGTCAGTTAAGGTACCAACCGAAGAAGATTTGGCTATTCCTGATCCGGAGGCCCAGTTGGTAGCAGCTTTACATGCCATACCGGATTGGACAATCCCATATCTGGCTTACATGAATCGGGGCGAGTTACCAGACGATGAAACGTTGGCTCGACAGATAATCCGGCATTCCAAGTCCATGACCATACTCAACGGGGAGTCATTGCTATAGCGTTTCAGGAGGAATTCAGCGTTGCATTTCTCCTCAAGAGGGTTGTGAGATTTTGTGAGAAATCCATGAAGGGGATTGCGGTCACCATGCCGGTTCAAAGTCTTTGGTTGCTAAAGCTTTTCGCCACGGTTTTTACTGGTTGACGGCACATGCTTATGCGGAGGATTTAGTCAAGAGATGTGACGGGTGTCAAAAATTCGGCCGCCGTGCGCACATTCCGGCTCAAGAGTTGAGGATGATTCCAATAACGTGGTCGTTTGAGACTTGGGGGCTTGATATGGTTGGACCCTTCAAGCGATCCAAGGACAAAAAGACCCACCTGTTAGTAGTAGTTGATAAATTCACCAAATGGGTGGAAGCAAAGCCAGTCAGCAATTGTGATGCAACCACGGCTGTTCAATTCATCAAAAAGGTGATATTCCGGTTTGGTTTTCCACATAGCATTATAACTGATAATGGTACTAACCTGTCAAAAGGGGAGATGGAAGAATTTTGTCAAAGTGAGCACATCCGGCTCGATCTAGCATCGGTGGCTCACCCCCAGTCTAATGGTCAAGCAGAGAGGGCAAATCAAGAAATTCTACAAGGTATCAAACCCAGGCTTATGGTTCCTCTAAAGTGGACACCGGGTTGTTGGGTTGAGGAGCTACCTTCTGTGTTATGGAGCATCAACACCACACCCAATAGGTCTACGGGTTACACACCTTTCTTCATGGTTTATGGAGCGGAGGCAGTTCTTCCTAGTGACATCCGTCACGACTCGCCCTGTGTGAGAGCCTATGTTGAAGCTGATAATGAGAAGGCACGTCAAAATTCCCTGCACATGTTAGATGAAGAGCGTGATCTTGCAGCAGCACATTCGGTGATTTATCAACAAGATCTTCGACGTTATCACAGCCGCCGGGTTAAGACTAGAACCTTTCAAGAAGGCGATTCGGTGCTCCGGCTCATCCAGGATCAGACTGATATGCACAAGTTATCTCCACCTTGGGAAGGACCCTTTGTGGTCAGCAAGAATCTGCACAACGGGTCATACTACCTCATTGATGTTCGAGAGCACAAAGATTCACGTAAATCAGAGGAGGAGACCAAGCGGCCGTGGAACATAGATCTTCTTTGGCCTTACTATACTTAAGCATAGGCTCTTCATATGTACATATTTATGACGATGTATATATTATATAATAAACTGGAACCTCCGTTAAAGCGGGGTATCTGTTCTTTTTTACATCATGTGTGTTCTTACAAGAGTTTACTGAGAAAGCGGAGTTTTTTGTTAATCCGGTCTCAGCAGCCACACGAATATAAAGAAAATCACTAGGGGGCTTGTTCATATCTGAACCATAGCTACACCCCTTGATTGGTTGAAAACCAGGAAGGGATGTCACTAGGGGGCTTGATCGTTATCACACCATAGCTACACCTCTTGATAGGCGTTTAAGCCACAAGGGAAAATGTGTGGGGCCAAAGAGAGTGTTGCACAAAGCACATACTCAACCATGGGCACCCACTAAGCACAGCTCACAAAGTTACTTGGGGGCTCTTTTTGCAAAGCAACAGAGAGTTTGAAAGGACCCTTGTAATTGGCTATCAAGCCACGGCTTGGAAGCCTGGTGTATTCACCTAAAACCCCGGGTTAACCTGCCTTCATCAAGTAAGCCACTCCTGTCCTGGTAATCCTGGTATGACCCGCCGAACGTTTGACAAGTCAATCTTCTACAGACCTTGAACTTGTCAAAGTTAAAACAATGATTGGTTAATCAGAGGCCCATCTAAAAAGTCTTTGCTAAATGGTTTAACTCAGAGGCCTGGCAGCCCATGAAAAGCCTCGATTTGGAGCCTAGCAGCTCGTAAAAAGCCTTGCATATTTTCCTTTGTTGAGTTTTATTTGTTGGAGTTCATAAGTCTCTTTTGATAACCCGGCGTCCTTGACTCGGCTTGCTTTTCAACTACAAGTTGTCGGCACATGATCAGTTATAAACTGGTGTTTATTGACCCGCTCTGGTTTGACTAAATCACCAGTGTTATAAACAAAACCCGGTAGTTATCCCGGTCTGGTTTACTATATAGACCGGTATTACAAAGATGGGGTTATCAACGTTCCGGATTGGTATTAACACCTTTTCCGTATACACCATTGGTCAACCAATGAGGTATGTTATGAATATTGTTTTTTGTACAAACACTTCGATTATTCATCTATGTATTGTACACTTCTTGGACATTATGACCCGTCTAGCGGTAAACCGCTGGATACTTTTAAGTTGTTGTACCCAGGAACACAATTCATCATGGGTTATGCATAAATATCCCAAAAGGTGGCACAAGTTGTCACGAGGCATTACAAAACATGCTCGATGGCATGGCAAATAACAGAGTTTTGACTATCCTATTACAAGAAGCTTTCAAAGCGGCTCCAATGGCATAATTGTTTTTAACAATATCGGCACACAGTGGCCAGTAAACCGGTGACCAGTTTAGGACGCTTCGTCTGGACGGTTTGATGGTTGAGGGTCAGTTGGTGTGGGCACTTCTTCATCCCTCCCCAGACACTGGAAATCAACCATCGACCAATCGATTCCAGTTAAAGCTTGAAATACTGCTTCTTCATGGATAAGATTGGAGGGGTTAATATCATGAGCATAAGTGTGCTTACGAATCGGAGGCACAAGTTCTTCAACTTCATGGATGACGGTCGGCTTTCTTTTCCCTTCAGCGTCATAAACTGGTTGAAAATGGGACAAGTCTGTATCATCGGCCAACTTGCTTGCTACTGGCCGCATCTGTTTGGTCAGCCGCCGGAGGTCATCATTGTCGAAGTTTCAACTATCTTCCTTCACACCTGGGTATCCTTTAATAATATCCTCTGCTTCAAGGTCTGGAATCCAGGCTTTGGCTCGAATAAGTGCGGTTAAAGCTCCTGCTCTAGCAGCTGCCTTCTTCAATTCGACAATACGGGCTGGTAACATAGCCAGCTTCTCAAGTGTTTCTTTAATTAAAGTTGGGGCTGGTTTGTTGTAAGCTGCCGTGCAAATAGCCCGCTGAGACCCAGAGTACAACTGTTCAACCAAAGTATACGCCGCTTTGAGCTTCATCCGCATGTCCGTACCAAGATGAGCAATCCGAGTACCTGCCAAAGATTTGTATCCGCATTCTGGTCAGTGATAAGGTTCATTAACTTACGCATACACATAAAGCGGATACTTACCAAAGATAGCATAAGTCATAGCATTGATTTGCCGTTTCAAGCCAGCTAGTTCATCTAGAATTGGTTTCAGGGCTGCCTCGGCGTCTTCAGCTCTTTTGGTTAAACCGTATTTTTCGGTTTCCCAGTTAGCACGATCCTTGTTGAAAGATTCCTTCAGCTTTTCCATTACAGCCAGGGCTTGGGTCAGCTCCTCTTTGGCTTTTGCAGCCTCTGCTTGTTGTGACTTCACATTCTCTTGCAAGTCAGAATTTCGGGCATCTTTGCTTCTCAGTTCAGCCTGCAACATTGAAGGTATATTAAGCAACAAGTTAGATATGTTCTAAGTACAAAGCGTATAACAAGTTATGCACTTCATACTTGGGGGCTAATGCCTGTTCGCTCTAAAGTATTGCATTTTATATAAGTCTCCAGAACAATACAAGCATTATCCTGGACACTTGGGGACTAATGTGCGTCTGTTCTAAAGTGGATGCATGGATTAAACCCGGATTAACTTACCCAGTTAAACCGGCCTTTGGAGGCTATGCTGCACAAGGTTATCTAAATTGTTAAAAGATGAGTCTTGGTTTTTATTAGAAACCTGACATTTTGAGGATCAAGGATGAGAAACTTGAAGTGTTACAAAGAACCGGTTTATGATTAACATCATAATACGGACCTTGGGGGCTACTTGGGCTATTGTCTCAGCTATGAATCAATAAACAAAGGGAGATGAATTTACCTCATATCGCTCTTTCATCAAGTTCACCAAACCGGCTTCATAGTCCCGGTTTGAGTGCAGACGGTTCAAGAAGCCAGAGTGAAGCTCTTCAGCGTTGAGATGAGCATAGCTTGATAAATCTCTGCTCCATTTGCCTTTTTCCCTAACAGCTTGCTCTTCTTTGGCACTATGTTGAGCCAAGATGATGGGATGGCCGGGAGAGTTGTGGCACATTCCAGTAATAATAACATTGTCTCCTTGGCCTTCAGTGTGTTTGGCTGGTGACAATGGATTTTCAGTATTTCTCATCGGACTAGCCCGGTTTGGCTCTGCCGGTTCAGTATCAGGCGCGGCAGGTTCAGCATCTGCTGGTTCATTGGTGTTTTGGCCTTGAGGAGGCGGTTCATCAGAAGCGGCTTCAGGATGAAGGCCCTCCGGTTCACAAGTTTGTTCCGGTTCACCTCTGGGTTCTTCTTCAAAAGTGGCCGGGTCTTCGGGCAGATTGGCGACCCGAGCTTTCTTGCTGGGTCTGGCTTTGGCCCTGCAAACACAATATAAAAGGATTAACATATTATCCAAGTTCTGTGACGCATTGAAGGAAAAGGTTTTACAGCTTACCTTGCCATAGTTTTTAGAGGAGGGAGCTGAGTTGCTGTCGACTCACCAGATGATGAGGGAGGTGTCACCTGATAATTTGAATCGGACGGATTAAGAGGTTGTCTGAAATAACCTGCCTTGGGGTAAGAGTGGTCAGGAGTAGGAGAGACCTCAGACCGGCATTTCCGAGCCGGGGTGTTAGGTAAACCAACTGAAGTGACCTGTTGGCCACTGTGCCGGGTTGTCCGGCGAGCTTCATGCTGCTGAGTCTTCAAAATAAATGTTGGATCAAAGTGAGCAAGAGGATGAGAAAAGCTTACTTTCCGGACTGCTTGGCGGGTTTTTTGTGTTGGCATAGAGTCTGAACCGGAGGAAAGGGTAATTACCTCTACATCATCAGCTTGACTGCCTTCTACGTCCTCCTGAGGAAGATCATTGTTAATGAGATGCATGAAAAGAGAGCCAAGTGAGTCAAGTTCTACCTCAACTTCCGGATCATCAGTGTCATCATCAAGCTCCATGTTGATCCGGTCAGCCGTTTTCCATTTTGACGTCCATTTGACAGCTTTGGTTTTGGGGCGAGAAGATTTGGCCGCTTTATCCCCTGTCGGCTTTGCCGCTTTTTCTACGGTTTTCCGTTTCCAGAAGGGGTCATCACCCTATACATACATACACATAAGAAGGATTACAGGTTGCACAAGGTAAAAATATTAAAGATGAAAAGGAAGTATAATGCTTACAGCAGGCGGTTTGTTCTTGGTATAGAAGGGATTCAAACCGGTTTGACTACAGACCAGTTCCGATTCATTCAAAATCTTCTTTACGCCTTCAGTGACTTCTTCCTCGGATAGTTGAAGGTTGCAATGGCGTTGAGGGTCATCGACCTCACCGGTATACTCACACATTAAACTGGGACGCCGACTTAGAGGCAAGATGCTCCAAGATATCCAACAGTGCACGAAATCCACACCTGTTAAACCGTTGGCCATAAAGGCCTGGAGTTTGGCGAGTTGAGGGGCATATTTCGCCCTTTCTGCGGAGCTTAAGCGTTGCAGCATCGGATGGGTGTTGGAAAGACGGTGATCACGAAAGCCTGGGAGGGGATTTTCATCTTCAGGCGAAGTGTCTCTGCAATAAAACCAAGTCTGGTTCCATTCCTTTGGGTGGCTGTGCAGTTTGGCATGAGGAAATTCAACTTCTTTCCGCTTTTTAATTGAGACACCACCGAGTTTAGTATTGGGGCCATTTACAAATTATGTGCGCCGGTTTAAGTGAAAGAAGTCCCGGAACAGCTCTGCAGTTGGTTCTTCATGCAAGTACACTTCACAGAAGACCTGGAAGTTACATAGATTGGATACTGAATTGGGCCCAATGTCTTGGGGATGGAGTTGGAAATTGCCAAGCACATCCCGGTAAAACTTTGACCCTGGCGGTTTGAAGCCACGGCTTATGTGATCAACAAAAACCACCACCTCACCCTGCCTTTGGGTCGGAGGATTTTCTGTTCCTGGAACTCGCCATTTAATTTCAGTTTTCTTAGGCAAGGAGTCGATGCTGACCATCTCATTCAACTGAGTCTCGGTGACCCGGGAACGAGCCCAGTTGCAAGCAGTGAATTGTTTGGCCATTGCAAAACAAGCAAGCTGAAAACGAAAGGCCGGTTTATAAATCACTCATGATGATATGCAAGATACAATGGAGTAAGAAACATACTGATATGCGAAAGGGCATAAATCGGAGACCAATGCAATAAGGGATAAAAGGTAATACCAGGACAGGGGTACTCAGATACTGTTAAACCGGAGTATAACTATGAAGGTAAAAGGCTCCTCCGGTTTATCAGAGGGCTAATGGTATAGATTTCTTATACAAAGTTAAACCGCTTATGTTGGCGTGAGGAGAAATAGATTTCACAGAGATATATGAAAATTTCGGATCTAAGGTAAGACAGAACAGCAAAAATAATTTGACCTAAAAGGGTGAGACCTGAAACAACTTATGAAGGACTAGATCAGTTTTTGCGCATAAGGGTTTGCGGTAGTAACAAAAGATTAGCTACAGCAAGGGATACATCAAGTGCGAAGTGTTCATCTACAGGCCAAGGAAGAACAGCACCGAAAGCTCCGATGAACTTCAAGAACCGCGAAGAGCAAGGAAACCCTAATGGATCTAGAAAGGAAGGGGGAAAGGACTTACTACGGCCGCGGAAGTAGCGGAGGCGTGCTGCGGAACTCTGGTACGAGCAGGTCGATACAGCGGCCGACGGTGAAGCAGAGGCGAGGCTCGACGATGGCGGCGGTGCTCAGGTGCGGAAACGTCACGAGGAAGAAGAAGGGATGAAGGGGTAGCGGAAAGAAAAGAAAGGGGTTCGCTGCCCCTATTTATAAGGCGAAGCGATAAAACGACAAGTGCGGGAATCAAGGAGCTCAAAAATGGATAAATTAATAAAGGTGTTGCCTCAGTGACTGAATACACATTAAATGAAGGTAATCTTCAGCATCAACGGATAGATGACGTCAGGGCGGTTTGTCATAATAGTGAAGTATGACGTCATGGCGGTTTACAAGATCAAGGTGAAGATATGAGGGAGGAATTTTTCTAAGTGTTGAAGATTGACATGAACAAGTTCAAACCAGTCTGGGGCCTAATGTTGGGGATATTACTACTGGATGTAAACCGTCCAGGAGTAGCCGGGTTAACTCCTTGAAGATTAGAAGCCCATGAAGATGCAAGGATGATGGCGCTTTACGGAGGCCCAAGGCCCAAAGGCGGGTTAAAGCCTGTAGATACAAACCGACCTGGTCATGTAACTTGTATTGTATGATAGGAAGGATAGAGACCGAACCGGACACGTTTATGATCTAGCTTCGGGACTCTGTAACTCGGTAGGCGTCAACCTATGTATATAAAGGGACGACCCGGCAGCGGTTTAGGGACGAACAACAACTTGAGAGCCAGACAAAGCGGATTTGCTCCCTGGCCTTCGAAACCCTAGCAATACCAATCACAACTAGATGTAGGCTTTTACCTTCCTTGAAGGGTCCGAACTAGTATAAAATTCCCCGTGTCCCCTTGTCCGGTTTAACCCCTTTAAGCTAACCCGTAGCGATGGCTCCACGACTAAGTCCTTTCACAAGGACATCTGTCGTGACAAACCCACGACAAATCCCGTAATAAGGGGACACGATCTCTGCTTCGACAAGACGTGCCAATGGCAACCGCATCTCGAAACATGTAGCGGCAGGCAAAAAATGGTTCAAAATTATGACCGGATGGACGTGATGTCATGTTGTAAAAGTTGTCAGTGGATTGGACTCGTGTATTATTATACTCTCTCTACGGTTGTGTGTGGTGTGTATTACAGTCCGGACACAATCAATTCGTCCGAAGACTATTCTAGAGTTCAGAAGGAGGAACCCATCTTGCAATGCCGAAGACAGCACTACGCGTCGGATACCTTGTCATTGAAGCCAGGTTCAGGGGCTACTGAGGGAGTCCTGAATTAAGGGGTCCTCGGACATCTGGCCTGTTAGCCATGGGCCAGACTGATGGGTTGTGAAGATACGAAGATCGAAGACTGCACCCGAGTCCGGATGGGACTCTCCTTGGCATGGAAGGCAAGCTTGATGACCGGATATGTAGATTCCCTTCATTGTGACCGACCTTGTGTAACCCTAGATCCTCCCGGTGTCTATATAAACCGGAGGACTTAGTCCGAATAGGACACTCATTATCATAGCCACACAAGCTAGACCTCTAGGGTTTAGTCATTACGATCTCGAGGTAGATCAACTCTTGTAACACTCATATTGTCGGGTGGTAGGTGCGACATATGCTAACGGGTGGCTTATCATTGTGGGAGCCAGTAAGACGTCGCCGGTGCCTGGAAGCGGGATGAGGCGAAGACATGCACACCGGCGAATCTTACCCAGCTACGGGGCTCTCCGTGGAGATAACACCCCTACTGCTGCTCTGCGGGGTCTCCGCATGATCGCTAGATGAACAAGTAGCTACACGATGCTCCTTGAGCTGTTCTGTGAGGAGAAGATGTAGAGCACGGCTAGCCCTCCTCCCCTCTCTATGTGGTGTCTAGAACTAGCTTGGATCAACCCTTTGCATGGGTGTCCTGGGGGGTTTATATAGGCCTACCCCCCGGGGGTACAATGGTAATCCGGCTGGGCGTGGGGCCCAACCGTCTGTGTCTACACTCGCCGGCTTCTGCGCCGGCTGCTGGGGCCCGCCGGCTGCCGGCTCCTTGGTCGACAGGCAGGCCCCACCGTCCAGGGCCTTGTCGGTGGCTGGTTACTGTTGCTCAATCCTGGTGACGAGGGCTTCGCCAAGGTGGGCGTGGCTACAGTGCCGCCGTCCGGCGGGTGATCGCTGTAGCCTCACCGCGTCTTGTCTCCTTAATGGGGCGTCTCCTTCGAGGGAGGTGGCAAGCCGGCTGTGGAGAGCCGGCTCTGTCATGGGCCGACTGGGGGAGGCCTGGCCGCCTTCGGGTGTCTCTCTGCCTGAAGGGGCCCACCGCCCGTGGGCCACACTGGCAGCGCATCATGGATGACATCAGGGTCAACGTGGCAACAGTGCCGCGCCGGACGGGTCATGGTCACCCGTACGGCGCACTGTGCCAGGCGTGCTCCGGGATTCGGGGGTGGCAGGCTTTACTGTAGCCACGCCCCGTCATATCGCCGTTATGTGGATGCAGACTTCGAGGGTACGATCTTGACCGCTTTGTGAGAGCCGGCTTCTTGGAGTCGGCCTTCTTGCGGCCGGCTTCTCGGAGCCGGCCCTCCCGCGGCTTTCTTCATGAGCGCTAAAGTCGGGTCGCCTTCTGATAGCCGGCCTGGGATACAGCCGGCAAGGGGAAGGCCGCCCCACGTCTTGGATTCTTGAGGGCCGGATCGGCTCGTAATTTTTTCAGAAGGGCCAGGGGGAGCCGGCTAGGCTACCCGTGGTCATTTACTCCGACAGTAGTCCCCGAAGCTGATCGAGCTTCGAGGCAGACAAAGGGACGAGAAGCTTGGTCAGCTTCCTATCCTGAGGGGCCGGCTTTGCTTGTGCACGCCGCCTTCGGAAAGCCCCGTTCCTCGTAGGCAGGAACACGGGTCGGCCTGCGAGCTGACCGCGCCCTTCATGCGGGCCACGTGGCAAGGAAATCCTGCCAACGCACGCGCGCGACGGGACGCCGCCACAGGCCCGGGCCCGCCACTCCCAGGCCTCGGCCCGAGCGCGGATCTTCTGTGGCCCACACGGACCGCTCGCCTTCCCGCGATGGTTTTATTACGCCATCAGGGCGCAGTAATCGCAGGACGTGGGGGAGTTGGCGCAGTTGATCCCCACGTTCCCCCATGCCACGCCTTCTCGGCTCCGCAGCGCGGGTCTATAAGTAGGGGGAGGAGGGGGAGCGGCAGAGGCTCACACGCTCTCCCTCGCTCCGCCCCTTCTCACCTTCCTTCTTCTTCCTTCCGCCGCCGCAGCAACCCATTGCCGTGCCGTTCCGCCGTCGGACCTCTCGGCTCCCTCGGTCCCGCCGTAGCGGGGTCGTGCACGTCTCCGCCGTCGCATCGTCTTGCTCCTCGCCGTGTCGCTCCCATGGCGTTGTCGAGCTCATGGGATGGCTCCAATGTCCACGAGGCCCACGTCGAGTTCCTCCATCGGACGCGGTGCCTGCCGGGCGAGAACTTCGTGCGGGTTCGTCAAGCGCCGGCGAGGGAGATTTCGCCGGCACCGGAGGAGGGCGAGCGGGTGATCTTCCGCTCGCACTGCCTGCGCGGCTTCGGCCTCCCGGTGAGCGGATTCCTTCGAGCCTTCCTTGAATTCTACCACCTCCGGCCGCATCACCTCACGCCCAACGCGGTGATGCTGTTGTCGGCTTTCGTCACCCTGTGCGAGGGCTTTCTTGGGGTTCTCCCCACGCTCGAGCTCTGGGGGGAATTCTTCCAGAGCAAGCTCAGCACCGTCGTCGCGGGCGTGCCCGCCCCCTGCGGAGCCTTCATTGCCATGAGGCGGGCGAGCGAGAACAATTCGTTCCCGCCCATCCCGCTGATCCGGTCGGTGAAGCTCTGGCAGAAGTCCTACTTTTACGTGAGGAACGTCGCCCCGCAAGGCGACTACATCAACCTGCCGGCTTACGTAGCCGGCCCGCCGGCTGGGAGGCAACCTTCATGGAGCTACCGGGCCAGGTCGCTGTCTCAGGCCGGGAACGCAGCCGTCTCCCGGCTCCGGGTGATGATCCAGTTGGAGGGCCTGACTGGAGCCAACTTGGTGGCCGCCTTCGTGGAGCGTCGGGTACTCCCGCTCCAAGGCCGGCCTCACATGATTTGCCAGATGAGCGGCTGCTTCGACCCATGCCGGCTGAGCACCAGGGAGATGCCTCATGCAGAGGTGTCTTACATGGTGAACTACATCTCCAACTGCAAGCTCGCCGAGGACTGGCGATACGGCAAGGAGCCGTATTCTCGCGCCAACCCTCCGCCTGCCGTAAGTTTTTCTTCTTTTCTTCCTTTTTGTAGCCGGCCTCATGATAGCCGACCTTTGATCAGTTGGTTTGCCTTTAGCAGAACCCTCTTCTTCCGCCGACAGCCGGGGCCGCAGGGGTAGAGCGTCAACTCCTCCCCGACCGCACGGTGGACGACGCCGACGATCCGGACCTGGGAGCGGCCGCCATGGAAGACGCCATCATGGGGGAAGGCGACGAGGCCGGAGGCGCGGGGCTCGGGGCCGGCTTCGAGGACTGGCCGGACGACGACGAGGTCGAAGCCGCCCCGCACCGCCAGCCGGCGCTTGATCATGAAGGCACGGGCCCGTCTGCCGCGTCGGCTGCCCGTGGTGGCGCGCAGAAGCGCCGGGCCGCATCGACCTTCTTCGGCAGCCGGCCGAAGAAATCCAAGGCTTCTACGGCGGCGACCAAGCGGGATGAGGCGGCCGTGAAGGCGGCCCACTTCCGCAAGGCGGTGAAACAGCTGCAGGCGATCTCGGCGTAAGTCGTCGAATGTCTTGTGTATATATATTTTCTGTTGTTCTTTTCGATTGAAGCTCTTCTAAACCTTTCTTTGCTCGCCGGACAGGGCACCGCTTTCCCTTGAGTGGGGTCCTGGCGGCTCCGTAGTCGGGCCGACTGGAGGGTCTTCAGGCTCCCGCCGCGTGGATCCCCGCGCTGACCTTAGGGAGGCCACGGAGCGGAACGCGCCGGAGGCGCGGGAGGAGCGGGAGGCGGCGGAGCGAAGGACCGCCCAGGAGGCGAAGGAGCAGGCCGACGCGGCGGCCAAGGCCCGAGCGGAGGCGGCAGCCGCGGAGACGGAGGCGGAGGCCTCGCACAACCAGCCTCCGCTGCTCATCGTTCCCCTCCGCGCCGTGGCCCCCGACATCCCCGTGCCCCCGTCGGAGGAGGTCGACCAAGACAAGCCAGTGATGGAGAGGAGGGAGGACCACGTGATCTTCGTGGAGGGGGCGCCGCAGGCGGCGCCGACTGGAGCGGGCCAAAGCGGCCAATCAGCCGCGGCGCCAGAGCAGCCGACCGGGGGCAAGCCGGAGGCAGGGGCCGGCCTCGAGGTGCAGCCGGCATTGCACCGGCGCGCAGGGGGAGGCACCTCCGCACCGGAGCCACACCGAGCTGCAGGCGCCAGCCATACGGCGGAGGCCCTGGAGGCGGCCAGCGCCAGCACGTCCGAGTGGACTCCCAGCAGGGGGGCGGGCGAGCTGAACGCGGCGGCCCAGGAGGTCCGGAACCGGCTTCAAGCCCAGGCCGCCTCACTGCAGCGATACACCCAAGAGTTCCTCGCGACGCGGGCCATCATCCGGGTGAGTCTTCTGGCCTTGGTTGTTTTGCTCTTTTTGATTTCTCTCATGGGGGCGCGTCAGCGCACCCACTGGGTGTAGTCCCCGAGTTCCGAGTCGGCTGCTACGCAGGCGGCTTGGAACTTTCTAGGTCCTGACAACTGTCTTATTCTCACCTCCTGTCTGATCTTCTAGGAGTATCATAACCTCCGCGCTGCTGCCTTCAACTCCCAGGCTCAGGAGCTGGGCCGGAGAACCGAGGACCTGACCAGCAGCCGGAGTGCGTGCTTGGTTTCGTTCATCTCCTGTGGGGGCGCGTCAGCGCACCCACTGGGTGTAGTCCCCGAGATTCGGGCCGACTGCTGAGCAGCCGGGTCGGATCTTTCTCGACGACTTCTTTCTTATTGATTTTTCCTTTGTCTTCATGCTTGCAGGAGCCAATGCCGACTTGAGGGGGCAGCTCAGCGGGGCCCAGGCCGCCCTTCGCGCCAAGGAAGCCGAGTACAACGCCTTGGTCCTGGAGCATGACCGCCTGGCCAAGAAGTTGGCTGACCAAGAGGAGAGCCACAAGGCGGCCCTGAAGAAGGCGCAGGACAGCGAGGATGCCCTAAAGGCCGAGTTCGAGACCGAAGCGGCGGGCTGGGCTGAGGCGAAGCAGGCGCTGAGCGAGGGCTTCGGTCGTATCGAGGATCTGATCGATGGTAAGCCGCCTTCTTCACTCCTTGCTTGCCCCTTGATCCCTGATTTGTGTTCTGACTTGCGCTGCTTTTTATCCTCTATGCAGACTACTTTCCCGGCTACTCCGTCTTCGCCACCCAAACCATCGAGGCCCATCGCGAGGCGCGCCGGCAGGTGGGGGCTGAAATCGCGTCGGACACGAGCCGGATGCTTGAGGAGCAACTCTTGGCGGTCCAAGCCCGGCTGCAGCCGGCTCACCGTATGCTCTGCCGCCTCCAGCACACTGGGGCGCAGGTGTTGGCCCCCCTCTGGCCAGGTGAGACGATTCCCCGCACCCCGAGTCGGACTGCCGACTGGCTGGAGGTTGCGGTTGGCCGCTTCGAGGCCTGGAAGGCATCGGCAGCCCGGCTTGGAGCTGGGCGGGTGCTGGAGTTCGTCCGGGCCTGGTATCCGGGGCTGAACCTGGACCAGCTGCGCACCTGGCGGCTGGAGGCCGAGAGGAGATGGAGGAGGTGCGGCCGGCTATCGCTCAGCGCGCTTCGACGATCGTCGAGTGCGCTGACATCAGCGTCTTTGCTCCTGAAATTAATGACGACGACATTGCCCGGCCAGAGGAGTGGTTCGGGCTGGACCCGGCAGCGGGTGAGGACTCGGCAGAGGAGATCGCCTCCAGCGATGAAGGCGAAGACGACGAAGGAGAGGAAGGCGAAGATGTTGACCCAGCCGGTGAAGCGGCCAGCCAGCCTCAGCCTGACCGTGCTTCCAGCAACGAGGCGCATGCTAGAGCGCCCTCTGCGGGAGGCGGTGATCATGCCGAGGTTCGTCAGCCGGCCACTCCTCCAGCCGGCACTGCCGTCTCCACCGACCTACCCGATTCGCCAGTCGCTCCCCTGGCTTAATCTGCCGTCCTTGTTTTTCCTGCTTGTTATCCTTTGAACAATTTTTATTAAACTTGCGCAGTTCCACCCACTCGGGGTGTATTCGAACTATGTTGAATGCTGGCCTTTTGAAGGTCTTTTGTGTAAATATGATTGTGTGCGTGTTTGGTTTCCATTCGTGTATGCCTTTTATCCTTTGGTTGTTTCCTTTGCCGCCTTCCCCTTTTGGGAAGGCAAGTACTCGAGCTTTCTTAGATTGAAGCGAGGTGAATGGAAGCCGGCCGGCCGGCTACTCTGGTAGTCGGTCGGTGGTGGGAGAAAAACCGGCTTTTGTTATATTAGTCCGTTAGTCCCTAGCCGTTTTTCGTGTGGGCGTCCTTTCCTGCCTTTAACTCTTGCCAGCCGGACAGCCGGTTCTTCGAACTGCGACTTTTGGCAAGAGAAGGCTTGGGTGCCGGCACACTACTTGTCTGGCCGTGGGTAGGACTTTTAATATAACTCTAGGCGGCCAGTCCCCGGGCCGACTAGTCGAACCCGGTGCCGGACGAAAAAAGTAAATGTGATGACAAGGTCATAAGCATGATATTCTTCATTCATAGATAAAAGATGGTAGTCCCCGAGCTCTCCTCGGGGGGCCTATTGTCTCGTACTTAGTACAAAAGTTAGCGTGATACATACTGCATTTCAACTGTAAAATCTCCGGAGGAGGTTGGCGTTCCATGGTCGTTCCGACTCCTTGCCGGAGTCGTCTCTCTTTCGTGCCTTCGGCTTCTGCACGTCGATCAGGTAGTAGGAGTCGTTGCCTAAAGCTCTGCTGATGACGAAGGGGCCCTCCCAAGGAGCCGAGAGCTTGTGCTGGCCGGCTGTTCGCTGGATCGGCCGGAGCACAAGATCGCCCTCTTGGAAGGATCTTGGCTTGACCTTCCGGCTGTGGTAGCGGCGCAGGTCCTGCTGATAGATGGCGGACCGGCTGAGGGCTAACAGCCGGCCTTCTTCCAGCAGGTCGACGCCGTCTTATCATGCTTCCTGGCCTCCGCCTCCGTGTACATGGTTACCCGAGGCGAGTCGAACTCGATGTCAGTTGGGATGACCGCCTCGGCACCATACACGAGGAAGAAAGGAGTGAAGCCGGTTGACTTGTTTGGGGTAGTGCGCAGACTCCAGAGGACGCCCGGCAGCTCATCGAGCCAACTACCGGCCGAACGCTCCAGTGGTACAACCAGTCAGGGTTTGATGCCGGAAAGGATGAGGTCGTTGGCTCGCTCGACCTGGCCGTTTGACTGCGGGTGGGCAACGGACGCCAAGTCCAACCGGATGCCTTGCGTCGCGCAGAAACGTGCCAAGGCTCCCTTGGCGAAATTCGTGCCATTGTCGGTGATGATGTTGTGTGGCACGCCGTACCGAGTTGTTATTTCTGCGATAAATGTCACGGTAGTCGGCCCATTCAGCTTCTTGATCGGCTTTGCCTCAATCCATTTGGTGAATTTGTCTATAGCGACAAGCAGATGTGTCATGCCGCCACGTGCCGTCTTGAATGGGCCCACCATGTCCAGTCCCCAAATGGCGAAGGGCCAAGTGAGGGGAATGGTCTTGAGTGCTGAAGCCGGCATGTGTTTCTTGGAGCTGAAGAGTTGGCACCCTTTGCAATGTTTAACTAACTCCTTGGCGTCATCCAAAGCAGTCGGCCAAAAGAAACCATGGCGGAAAGCTTTGGCGACGAGTGATCTTGAGGCCGCATGGTGGCCGTATTCTCCTTGGTGGATGTCTCTGAGGATTGCAATGCCCTTCTCTTGCTCGATGCATCGCTGGAGGACTCCAGTGACACTGCGCTTGACGAGCTCTCTGTTGACGATAGTGTATGCTCTGGCTCGGCGTTGGACTTGTCTTGCCTCTATTTTGTCAGCCGGCAGATCTTGGTTTATTAGGAAGTTGAGGATGGACTGAGCCCATGATGGAGCTGCGACTTCTTCTATTGTCAACACGGCTACTGCGACCAGGGCGGGCGGGCTGGGTGGTGAAATGCTGGAGTCGGCCGCCGCCTGCTGTGTTGGTGCGGTCTCCAGGCCGACTACCGCAGTCCCCGGGTCGGGCGTAACTACGGAAGTCCCCGAGCCGCCTGCTGATGTCCCTTGGCCGACTATCGAAGTCCCCGGGTCACCCTCTTGGTTCTTCGAGCCGGTCCTGGCTGTATCGGGGTCAGGCGGCACGAAGATGGAATCGGATTCTGGAGACGGCTTGATAGACGGCTTGAGGAGGCGTTGTAGAGAGACACCGGTTGGTATTGCTTGCCGAGTGGAGCCTATTCGAGCCAGGGCATCAGCTGGCTCGTTGTCGGCTCGCGGTACGTGGAGGAACTCGCATCCTTCAAAATACCCATTGATCTGCTGAACGAGGAAGCGGTAGCTTGCCATATTTGCGTCCTTGGCATCCCAGTCGCCGGATGATTGCTGGACCACCAAGTCCGAATCGCCATAACATAGGATCCGGCGAATGCCGAGCTCTTTGGCAAGCCGGAGCCCATGTATGAGCGCCTCATACTCGGCCACGTTGTTGGAGGCGGCAAAGTGAATTTGCAGCGTGTATCTGAGCTTGTCGCCTTTGGGAGAGGTGAGGATGACGCCGGCTCCCAAGCCGGTGCGCATCTTGGACCCATCGAAGTGCATGCGCCAATGAGTGGAGTCGGGAGCTGGCGGCAGGTACTGGGTCTCGGCCCAGTCGACGAGGAAGTCAGCCAATGCTTGGGACTTGATGGCGGTGCGAGGCTGGTAGAAGATCGTGTAAAGGGCCAGCTCGATGGCCCATTTCGCCACCCGGCCGGATGCATCCCGGCTGCCTATGATCTCGGCCAGCGGGGCGGTGCATACGACCGTGATGGGATGCTCTTGGAAGTAGGGCTTCAGCTTCTTGGCGGCGAAGTACACGCCGTAGCACATCTTCTGGTAGTGCGGGTAGTTCTACTTCAAGGTAGACAGCACCTCGCTCAAATAGTACACCGGCCTCTGGACCGGCTGGGCTCGGCCCTCTTCTGGGCGTTGGACTACGATGACGGTGCTGACCACCCGGCTGGTTGCGGCAATGTAGAGGAGCATGGGCTCTTTCTCAGTCGGCGCCGCCAGGACAGGCGGCGTGGCCAGCATCTTCTTTAGCTCGTGAAAAGCTTGGTCGGCTTGGTCATTCCACTCGAAGTGAGTGGTCTTCTTCATGAGGCGGTAGAGGGGGAGAGCTTTCTCTCCGAGCCGGCTGATGAAGCGGTTCAGGGAGGCCAAGCATCCGGTGAACTTCTGGACGTCTCAAAGTTTGGTGGGAATCGCCATTCTCTCAATGGCCTTGATCTTTACTGGGTTGCATTCGATGCCGCGTTCGGAAATCAGGAAGCCTAGGAGTTGGCCGGCTGGCACTCCGAACACGCATTTCTCGGGGTTGAGCTTGATTTGGAACCGGCGTAGGTTCTCAAATGTTTCCTTGAGGTCTTCCAGCAAGGTGCCGCGCTTCTCCATCTTCACCACAATGTAGTCTACGTAGACGTGGGCATTTCTGCCGAGCTGCTTGAGGAGGCACTTCTGCATGCAACGCTGAAAAGTGGCACCGGCATTTCTCAAGCCGAATGTCATAGTCAGGTAGCAGAAGGCTCCGAATGGCGTGATGAAGGCGGAATTCAGGCGGTCTGCCGGATCTAACTTTATCTGGTGGTATCCTGAGTACGCATCCAAGAAACTCAACAGCTCGCATTCGGCCGTGGAGTCTATCACTTGATCAATTCTTGGCAGGGCAAAGGGATCTTTGGGGCAGGCCTTGTTGAGGCTCGTGTAGTCTATGCACATGCGCCACTTGTTGTTCTTCTTTAGCACGAGGACCGGGTTGGCGAGCCATTCTGGAAAGAAAACTTCCATAATGAAGCCGGCTGCCAGAAGCCGGGCTATCTCTTCTCCTACAATCCTCCTTTTCTCCTCCGACAGTCGGCGGAGGGGTTGTTTGACTGGTTTTGCGTCTTCTCGGACGTGTAGCTTGTGCTCGGCGAATTCCTTCGGAACACCCGGCATGTCCTTGGGGGACCATGCAAAGATGTCCCGATTCTCACGGAGGAAATCGGCGAGCTCGCTTTCCTATTTGCTGTTTAGGTTTGCCCCGATGACGGCAAACCTCTCTGGGTGCTCGAGGTCAAGAGGTATCTTCTTTGTCTCCTTGGCCGGCTTGAAAGATCCTTGGGCATCATACTCCTTGGGATCGGGGGACAAGGCCGACTATTTGCCGGCCATGGCCACGACTCGGTCCAACATCTTCTTTTCTTCGGCAATCACAAGGGACTCGGCCAGCCGGCTGCTGGCTGCTG